>NW_022170249.1:595069-666394 GCF_008802855.1 Photinus pyralis
GTACTTGTTAGATTTCCAAAGGGTTGATAGAAAAGATTTATGGTTTAAGGCTTGCAGTATTCGTTGGTCCGATTCAACGGATGTCAGGTTGATGTAGTTCGTCATTTTAAAAAAGGACGATTGTTTAATCCTGACACAAACGCACGCCCGCTTGTAAAAAAACAGCGCAATTCCTACTCTGTTTCTTAATAATACAAGGTACAAACATGTTTGTGATTCCATTGTCTTAATTGTACAATTAGGTACCTATAGGTATACCATTAACTATTAAGACAATGGTAATCTCATTACCTACATTTAACCCCATTACTGGAACTATTATTAAATTTCGCAGGGTTGTGGATAGCGGAAGGTTAACTATTGAAAAATCTGAGGGTGTTGGAATCAATTTAACAATTTCAAAGTGTAATTTGATAAGTAACGCTTCATATTCGTCAGTAGTTAACCAAATGGAGATAGATGATGACAGTTTCAATCAGAGAAAGATCAATACCTCGGGACCATTTGAGCCAGTTCCTTGCTGTTCGGCTCAGGGTGCAATTGAAATTGATCGTATAGATCACGAAGTTACTTCGAATCTATCAACATTTCTCACTAGTACCGATCAAATGAAGGATGAACCTTTTTATTATACCATGGATGAACCCGTTTATGTCACACAGGATGCGCAACTAGGTATACTTATATACGTTCCTACAAATAATGTGAAGGTTACTGTGCATCCGAGAAAAAGAATACCTATTGTAGACATTTTTTACCCGTTCAATCAAGCTTTTTTCGAGGATATGCTACGAAAGTACACAATTCTACCTCTTTCGTATTAAAATCATATTCAATCCTACCACGTATATATACCTACAACTCCGAAATTTTCTACAGGTTTCCTTTCACAAAAGTTCGGACGGATAAACCAAACGGGCAACCATTTTTAAACAATATGTAAGATCTTCATTCCTTTTCATTGCAGACTTTCAAAACCTAATTACCACTGAAGCGCTTACATTACAAAAACACCAAGTTTGCGAAAATTTCCTAGACATTCAGGAGATATTCATCATCAGATTATTAGTAGTCTAAGAACTGCGAAGATGGCCATTGATTATTTGAAAAATATTGTAATCCAACAACGCTGTACTATCCATAATTTAAAGCGTCGAATTAAAAGGAAGGAAAAGCGTATTACTAATTTGCTTGCAGCATTAAATGATTTAAAGGACCGAAAAATATTAAATGAAAACACTGCAAATGAAATCACGGTAAGCTTACATATTTTGAAAGAATTCACTGGGAATTAGTGATTAAACAAATGTACCTACTGTGTCTGCGTGTTGTAGATATTAGAAGTTGAACGTTATCATTGTGTAATATTCCTTCTTTAATTATTGTCTTTTAACTAGAACTCCCTACCGAATGCCCTCCAGTATTTCAACGAGAGGACTTCGAATCCAAAGCGTGACCAATACAGTTCGGAGCTACGCAGGTTCCCCATGACGCTTCAGTTTTATTCGAGTACGGCCTACAATTTCGTGCGTTCGCAATTTCATAACCTGTTGCCTGCGCCGTCCACAATAAGAAAGTGGCTTTGCACCATTAATGCTAATCCTGGTTTCAACAAAGACGTTCTTGAGGCAATAAAAAAAGCGTCAGAAAAGAATAACAAGCCGTTTGTTTGTAATTTGATAATCGATCAAATATCACTAAAATATGGAACCACGAGGAAACATGGCAGAAGATTTGGATACGTGGACGTTGGTGTAGATCCTTTCACGATGAAGCCCATATTTGAGGAATCCATAGTACAGGCAAATCATGCCCTCGTCTTTATGATTGTAGATTTACTTGGCACATTTAAAGCGACGCCTGGATACTTCCTCATTCATACGTTGACAGGAGTGGAACATGCAAACTTGGTAATGATAATGCTTCAACTTCTGCACGAATACGGAGTGAATGTTCACTCTATCACTTACGATGGTGATAAAGTTAATGAAGCAATGGTTGTAGCTTTGGGAGCTAATATTTCGATAAACTCTCCAAAAGAGAAATTGTATTTTTCTCACCCAATTACTAGTCATCCCGTGTGGTTGTTCCCGGATCCATGTCACATGCTAAAGAATGTGCGAAACTGTTTAGCTAAATTGGGACGTCTTCATGACCGTGAAGGTCGACTAATTGATTGGACGCACATCCTTATGCTTTGCAAAATTCAAGAAGATGAAGGTGTTTTCGCTGCCAATAAATTGACCGCAAGGCACATTCATATTGAAGAAAATAAAATGAATGTGCGACTTGCCGCGCAGGTGCTGAGTAATTCAGTGAAGGAAGCACTAATTTTTGTACAATCCCAAAATATTGTTGTTGGTGACAATCTCGAGGGAACGGCTAAATTTTGTGGTATATTTAATGACGCTTTTGATATACTGAACTGCAGGCAGCGATATAACAATAATGTTTATAAACAACCATATAAAGTTCCTTTGTGTGATGAATTTGAAACAAAAATTCGCGGAAGAGCTGCAGAAATTGAGCACTATATATTGGGATTAAGACATAATGGAAACCAACTTATATACGAAAGAAGAAAATGCGGTTTTGTTGGATTCATCATATGTTTAAAAAACATTTTTAATCTCTATAAGAATCTCCAGTCTTTGTATAAATGGGAATACCTACTGAGTTACAGGGTTCTACAAGATATGCTGGAATCGTTTTTCTCGGCCATTCGTATGAGAGGAGGATTCACAAATAATCCTACTTGCTATCAATTTCAATATGCAATGCGCCGCCTGATTAGTCGACAACAAATGGTTCTTGTGGAAAGTGGAAATTGTTCACCCGACGACATTCCACTTCTTACAGTTTCAAGTTCTGTAAAAAATAAACATTCTGAAACCGAAGTTCCATGTGAAGATGATTTCCAAGAAACTGGCCTATTTAATTTCGTCTTCGACGTACCTTTAAGCTTTGTTCAAGAGGTTGTAAGATATGTGTCGGGATTTATAGTTAAAAAGTTTAAAGAAAGCTGCTCCCTCAATACGTGTCAAGAATGCTTTTCGTGTATCGTTGGAGAACCTGGATCAGCGGCCTTAATCGATATTAAAAATCGAGGTTTCTTGTCATATCCATCTGAAGAAATGTTTCAATTGTGTCTTCGTATTGAACAAATTATTCGAGCTTCATCTGACTTCATGTACGCATCAACCTTTGAACGAGATGTTTTCCGCAATTTATTCGATAATAATATGTACTTTTTCCAATCCCCACATTTCACCGAATATTCGGAACATTACAGAGAATTAGTAACCTACGTTGGAAGAGTGTATTTAACTATTCGCATGCATCATGAAGAAAAAAAGCATTCTAAAATTGACAAATACGTCAGACATCTTCATACAAAAATTATTCTGTTTAAACATCAGTAAGCATGACGCTAGTGATCTATCAAAATGCTGGTGAAATTATTTCTGTATGAATATTTCCGAATATCCCGATAGCCATCGAGGCGCAATGAAAGATTAGTCATTGTGATAAAGAACAAAGGCGAATGGGACGTAATGTTTCTAGGAAATATGACATGTTTTGTTTGAGAACATTCTAGAATACTCGGGAGCGTTCGGAAGCGTTCAAGAGCTTCCGAGCAAGAGGGGCGTTTGCTACATAAGCAAATCGAACTGCTAAATAATATGCATATAGTTCGCACTGATATAAATTGTGCATATATATGTATGATAAATAGTATGTTACTGTATATAAATCAACTTTTTCGCTTCACAAAAATAAAGACGCCTCTCAAGCGAATTTCATTGCAGTTTGAATAGGTATAATTATCAATTGCTTCAATTTGGATATCTGCTGCAGCATAACACGATTATAGTCAACCCACTATACACCACTGTTTCCGATTTCAAACTTTTCGTACGTGGTTGCTATGGAAGCTGCTGTATATTTGTCTCGACGGGTGTATACACCATATATTTATATGGTATACACGCCTTTAGTTTACCCTGAGATTTCACATACCCACGACTACAGCGCCCCCTATCCGTGACCACCCATTTTGTATTGAAAGCGTAGGGCGAATAGCAGTCCATGTACTATATGGTCTAAGGGTAAATCGAAGTTTACGTTAACGAGTGAGATGTTTACTGCCGAAGCGTAGCTGAGGCAGGAATTTCGAAATGAGTAACGTAAACTGATTTAACATACAAATAATGTAAAACATTTTATTTCATACTCTCTAAATTCCATAACAAAAAAATTGAAATCATTTTTGATTAGAATGTCGTACACATTCAAATAATAGCAAAAGTCGATCACTTGATTTATTTGACCTGACAGTACCTTGACAAGCTATCAAATTAATATATACGTTTTGATAGATGTCAGTTGATGTCGCTAGGTAAAAACTTTCAGTCTGGTAAAGTATAAGGATGCTATATAATATTATATGTATTACTAACTATCATAGCACATTTTATATCTGTGATACGCGGGCATAAAGTACCACTTTATGCCCTAGGGCGTTAAGTATCACCATAGTAACTCATTTATACTTAATGTCAAAACAAACAAATATTTACAGGTCAATGAAAATTAGAAACGTCATTTATTAATTGTCAATACCTATTAAATCACAAGATTGGCTTTATTTCGTATAGTTTCTGGAACTTCTTGCTCATTCACGATGAATTGAATTACTTTTAAAATTACGTTTGACGTTTGGATGGTTTCAATCACATTAACAAATTCGAACCACGCATACTTGATCAAACATAATCGAATTATTTTGTAAACGAATTTTGACGAAGTATTTGTAAAACATAAAATTGTGTATGTACCACGGGCATAAACTGATGTTTATACTCTCGGGCGACTAAAAAGCTCTCGGGCCATAGGCCCTCGAGCTTTTTAACTCGTCGCCCTCGAGAATATAAACATCACTATTATACCCTTAATACATAAATAACTAATATTATATGTTATTATTATATTATATATTATCATGAATAAAAACACTATAAAGAAGCCTAACGCTTATGGAAGAAAGCGCGACAAATCCCTTGCACCCGCATTGGTTGTTGACCACCGAACCTCTTCTTGCGGGTAAATAGAGAAGCAAATTCTCATTCTCTGTTTCAAGAATCGGACACTATTGACAGTGTTCCCATTATATTCTTCAGGTTCAATCTTTGTCACGCTTTATTTCCACGGGGTTAGGCTTCTTATAGTGTATTATTATATTATATATTATATAGTATCCTTGGGTAAAGTACTATTTCCCTGACTCAAATGGGTCTGGTAAAGCGGTGATTACTAGATAGTATATACTTTATTTCATACTATCTAGTAATCGCCGTTTTACCAGACTCATTTGAGTAAGGGAAATAGTACTTTACCAACTGAAAATTTTTACCAGACTGGAAATGTAGTCTAAACATCAGCTGACATCTATCAAAACGTATATATTAATTCGTCAAACTACTGTCAGATCAAGAAATCAAGTGATCGACTTTTGCTTTTATTTGAATGTGTACATCATTCTAGTCAAAAATGATTTCAATTTTTATGGAATTTAGAGGAGTATGAAATAAAACGTTCTACATCATTTGTATGTTAAATCAATTTACGTTACTCGTTTCGACATTCCTGCCTCAGCGTTCCTGCCTCAGCTACGCTTCGGCAGTAAACATCTCACTTGCAAACGTAAACTTCGATTTACCATACTCATATGTAAATAACTATTACCTCCTGCAGGGAATTTTTGATACTTCACCTCCCGCAAAAAAAAACGCATACTTTGCTTCCACATATGAGGGAGCAAAATCTGGTTTTCGGTAGAGCGCGGAGATAAAAATAATTATCAAACTGGGCCGTGATTTGGCAAAATCATTTTTCGTACCTCATCAACGGAACAAACTGCGGTCAAATTGCTACTAACCTCGATAAGGGCTGCATCGAAGGACGCCCAGTGCGAAGGAGCACTTACGAATATTTACTTTGAATTTTGTAAGTATAAGCATTTGCTTACTTTTATTCATACGGCCCATTGAAAGTTAATTGTGCTTTTGCATCGCACATGACGGTTTTGAAAGTGTTTGGATAATCTACCATCAGACCAAAAATATTACATGTCTTAAGACCATCCACGAACTGGTAGAGTGCTGGCCGATTTATATATATATATATATATATATAATATATATATATATATATATATATATATATAATTTTTAAAAAGTGGGGGCTAACTTAACGTTTTCAAAAGTTACGTTTTTTAACATGTTTTTTCTACTACATCGTACCTTTCATCATGCGCTAAAATGCGCCGTAAACAAAGCCATTATAGTGTTTCAGAAACACTATACAGGGTGTTTTTTGGGAGCTTTAGATAAACGTTTCTGGGAAAGTAAAATAGGTAGGTTTTTAAAAATTTGTACTTAGGAGTTACTCCGAATCGATGTAAAATATTTTCAAAATTGACGCACTTCCGGAAATACCGGAAGTGGCTAGTAACTTCGTTACTTTAAATGGCAACCCCCTATTTTTTAGTACATTTTTGGATTCTACATGAAATTTCAGTTCTTTTGATATCCACATGTCGTATCTACCATTTATGGTTTTTAAGTTATTTTGACTTTAAGAAAAGAAATGGCGGATGCAGATGGTACTTTGATAATTGATTACTTGAAAACGGTTGTAGTCATAGCAACCCATTTTTATCAGTGCAAAGAGAATGAATAGGGCTTTCATTTAGTGTACTTAAAAAAACGTTAAGTTGCGGACAACCGCACCTATGAAGATCCAAAGTTATGAAACTTCAAAGACTAAAAACTCAGGTTTTTTTTAATGGAATGACCATTTTCTTACTATTACTATTAGTACAGACGATCAAATCAAATAACACTAATATCCATCGTATTAATAGTATCTTTGACTACTCCGCATTCCCATTAGCATTACTTTTACTTTTGTTCGAGGTGCGTACATACAATTTCATTTAAATATCTTAACAAATACAAAAATTAGATAACTGTTTGGCCCGTTAGTCTACGTAACTAAAAAACAATAGCGACCTTTCTTACATCCTTAAGAACATGTGTACAAATTTTCAAAGCGACCGGACAAAGGAAAAACAAAGTTATCGTGCACAGGCGGACGGGCAGACATACAGCAGTACAAAATTATAAACTATCTCGAGGATCGTTAATACATGAACTACATTGCGGCATACTGCATCAACTCCAAACCAACTAAGTTAATACCTATGAGTTATTGGCGATTATTGCAAACCGAATTAAAATTGCACAATTTTATTAGAACATAACTTCACCGCATACCCATATATACTGTATTCATTATAAGAAGGTAGTAGATATGTTTGAAGATCGACACACACAGGAAAAATACAAAACGGCACAATATTTGGAAAATATAATTATAAATCAAACGATATCACGCTTGGATCTTTGAAATTGACAGCTAATGACAGTTCGACAGTTTAGTTCGTAATTGAAACTTCTAACAGACAGAATTCGTCACTCGTTTTATTTTTCAGGGTAATAGTGAGTCGTGATTTGACCAATCACAGTGAAGGTTAAACTGTCCCTATGCTTTCTACCGCTACCTTCTTAAAATGAATAGCGTTATAGTTGTATAGGTACTAAAAAAGGTTCTCAAAAACTATAATGCGCAAAGATTTATGTTTACGGCTCATTTCAGCGCATGATGAAAGGTACGATGTAGTAGAAAAAACATGTTAAAAAACGTAACTTTTGAAAACGCTAAGTTAGACCCTCCACTTTTAAAAAAAATTTTATGGCTTAACCGTAATGGCGCTAGCTTTAATTCAAGTGGCGCAATTGAGCGCATAACCAAATGTATCAGGTGACCTAGTTACAAGCGACAAAATACGTACGGGGGGGGGCTACGTTCACTTGCCCCCCCCCCCAAATGTTTTTTCGGATTTCTAAAAAACGATAATGGCGCAAGAGTTATTATCGGTGGCGCATATGAGCGCATAACGAGCGCATTCATTTTAAAATAATACGACTATCAAATCTTTCAGTGGGGGGGGGGGGGCAAGTTAACGGACCCCAAATAATCGGAATATTCCGAAACTGTGAACGCGCTTTAGCTTGTCAGGTTAGCTTAGCTGTTTCTGGTTTCGCTGTTTGCCCAAGCCTTTCGACAATGGCCCGTATGAATAAAAGTAAGCAAGTGCTTATAATTGCAAAATTCAAAGTAAATACTCGTAACTGCCCCTTCATACTGGTCTGTTTAGCATGATTTAGCAGCGCTGCACTGCGTCCTGTCCTTCTGCTTAGAAGGGCTGCTAAGTCGCCCAGTGCGAAGGAGCACTTACGAGTATTTACCTTGAATTTTGCAAGTATAAGCATTTGCTTACTTTTATTTATACGGGCCAATAGATAAATTTTAGTTTTAATTTTATGATCCGATTTAGCATAGATTTGTTTGTGTTTTTTTGTATAATATCCAAAATTTAATGTAGTATTAATCAATTTATCTTCATCAAAAATTCTCGTTCATCGATTTTGACAGAACGACTCACTCGGAAAACCAAGTGGCTGTGTCTGTTTATGATACTTTGCGTGTGATTTTTTATTCGAATTATTAGTAAATGAAAGAAAAAAAATCGTCAAGAAGTGCGAGTTGCACTCGCTGGCCAAGGGTTCCGTTAATAATTTTTATTTCAATAAAAAAAAGAAGTAAAAAAGGCAAATCTGGCAGAGATTCGATCCACCGACCTCGTGCACACAAACCAAACGCTATCACTAGTACATTCGTTCATTATTAACATAACTGATGGTTACAAAAAGTAAGGTTAGAATTTTCAGCAAAATAGATTATATCTATTTATACATTTCGTATTTTCGTTTTTTTTAATTATTAAAAATAATAAGATAATAAGTATAGACTTTTGCATTCTTTTTTTTAGGAAGACTGTTTCATCAGATAATTATTAAGGTGTGTCTCTTGGTATAAATTAAAAAAATGTTATGCTTTTTATGCAAACAACAATTTAATGGTGTGAAAATTCTTTTTAATCATTTTAAGCGTAAACATGATTTAGGTTCTAATAGTACTTTTAGATGTTGTGAGGATCAATGTGGTCAAATTTTTCAAAATTTAGGAAGCTTCAAAAATGCAGATGTTTTAGACACTTCTTTCACTGAACCTGCAACTAGCACCCAATTTAATAGCAGTCAAGATCATTGTAATTTATTAAAAGATAAGGGGACATTAATTCCAGAACGTAAGACTAATGACACTAGACTACCATTAATTAATTCAACATCAATGTTAAAAGAGAGCTTATTTAACGACACATTAAAACCTAAATTTCATAACTTAATTCATTATCCTAACATTATTCGTCAATCTGGACCACTTAGAAAATTATGGTGTTTTAAATATGAAACAAAACATATTTCATCAAAAATTTATTGCCACTGTATTAATTCAAGAAAAAATATATGTGTTACGTTATCAAAAAAATACCAACTGAAATTTGCTCACCAGTTGATTTTAAATACTCCATTGACACCAATGATAGATTTAAGTAATACACATGAAAAGAAGCGTAATTTTAAAAATATGATTGTTGAACTATTAAATTCTAAAAACATGCTTAAAGATAATACCCATGTCCAATGTTATTCACAACTTCTATATCAGTCCACAAAATTTAAATGTGGTGATTTTATAGCTGTGATAAATAGCGATATTTGTATTTATAATATAGTGGATATCGTAGTATTAGATAAAACTACAAAAACTTTTCCATTCTAACACGATTTTTGGAGGCTTTATTTGTTTAGGAATTGGTATCCCTGTTATTTGTGACAGCCAACAAAACGTCAGCACAGGAGTACGGTTTATACTTTATATGCTCTTGTGGTAAAGTTTAAGTTGGTTACTTTTTTTCACATTAATATCAATGTTTATTCATTAAACAAAGCTCATATTAAATGAAAAATGCACACGCACTACGATTTATTATTAAGTTCATAATACAATAAGCAAATAAGGCAACTTTTTTACCCGCAAAAAAGAAAGAATTTTCCCATTTTTCCCCATAAAACACCCTCCGGAGGACGGACGGTCAGGGTCGCGCGGACGCCGCCGCGGCCCGGAGGGGTACCGAGGACGGGCGAGTCTAACCGTGTACGGTAGAATTTGTTTCGCCCCCCCCCGCGGGGGGGCTGCCGTAAGACGTGAAAAAACCCGAAAAACACCTTTTCGGACCTGGAGGAAAAGTTGTTAGACCTACGGGCTCGGTACTTTCGGAATCCGTAGCCGTTAGGGGTGACCACTTTTACAATTTTTTTCGATCCGCCTCGACCACCGAGGGAGGTGGGAGTAGGATCCACACTAAACGTAAACTATCGTAACCTCGCCGTCGAGACCTTTCCGACGATACCTCTCATACCCTCTTACGACTTTCCTTTACCGAGATTCGCATTTTGGCGACGCCGCCGTCGCGAATCGTCCAAATTGTATTCTTCCCTCATCGACAACAAACGGGTCGCGAAACGTCGATAAAAAAATTTGGTCACAAACGGGTATATATATATATATACTCATTTTTAAAAATACACTCGTATCTACTCGTACGCGATGGATCTCCGAAATTATACGTATAACACGGGAAAAATTTCGACCGCGTCTTCAGTAGGCGCCGGGCGTCAGCCTGTGGCGCTGGGGAGGCGTGTGCCTTTTTTTGCTAAGTCCACGCGCACGGATGCGTTTTAAAGGGGCATCTCTTAATATCTCCCTTATTTACCGGCCGATCTGGACCAAATTTGAACTGTAGCTGCACCCGGTCGGGGGCTCGAAACGGGATTTTCAATTTTTTCCCATCCCCACCCCGACGCATCTCTGTTGTCTTTCGACCTACTTTGGAATCACGCGTTTCGCGGCATTTATAGACGATCTACGCAAAAACTGTTTTTTGGATTTTTTATCAAAAACTTAAAACGCGATATCTCGAGAACGGTACGTCGTAGGTATGGGTTCATGGGTGTTTTTTAAATAGGTCTCGACTTAATCTAACCGATGGGAGGGTCGGAATTTTCGGAACGGAGATAAAAGCTCGGAAATGGCGGGAACGGATGCCCCGAGTTACTGAACCCCACAATACCAAATTTCGTCGAGATCGGATGGTAAATAACGGAGATATAGCGATTTGTAATTTGACACCACCGAAAACACTTAAAACGCGATATCTCGAGAACGATGCGTCGTAGATATGGGTTGATGGGTATCTTTGGAAAGTTCTTGATGTAATCTAACCGATGAGATGGTCAGAATTTCGGAATGGAGATATAAACTCATAAATGGCGGGAACGTATGCCCCGAGTCACCAAACCTACCATTACATAATTTCATCACGATCGTACGGTAAACAACGGAGATCTAGCGATTTGTAATTTGATACCACAAAAACACTTAAATCATGATATCTCGAAAACGGAACGTAGTAGGTAGTGGTTCATGGGTGTCTTTAGAAAGCTCTCGATCTAACCTAACTGATGAGAGGACAAATTTTGAAATGCAAAAGGAAACCAATTAAAAGACATTCGTGAACGGGAACGATTAGGTTGAGTGCAGAAATGAAGCTACGTGCAAAAGATGCGAGGGACTGGCGAAGGGCCTGGGGGTCGGGCACAGGGCCTACACAAGGCAGTGCACGTACGAGATGAGGAAAACGGAAATGGCAGAGACGATGGCCAGCGGAACACAGGGCGGCGATACCTCGGCACGACAGGGCGAGGCTATCGGGCAGGAGGAAGAGAACCGAGACCGGGCTGCGTATTGCCAATGTATTGTACAGCACAGAGCGGTCCATTTTCTGCAGTGCTCAATGCTTTGGCGATGGTATACCCAATAGGTAGTCTGCCAATCCATCGTTCGCTACAGATCACACTATAATGACGGTACTTAATGTATACAGTATTTTGTAGTGAATGCGAATGTATGTCTAAACTCCGTTTCGTTGTCGGCTCCAACCATATCTCTATCGTTCATTATGCATAATGTAAAACTTGTGTAGGAATTAAATCAAAAATATAGTGACCTATAAGATTTTTTTTATTTTTATGATTTTAGTGTTTTAGTGAATTTGTAACTTGATTTATTCCAGTTTTATTTTTATTTCAGTACATCAAATAATTTAAAAAAAAACTGCTCCGAAACGACAATATTTAATTTTAATTTGTTTCATTTTTATTTATTCTAAGCTACAAATTTACTCTTTTAAAAATAAAATCTAATGTAATTTGGCGTTCATTTTGGGAAATATTTAAACTAATATTATGTTTGCGTTTAACGCGCTCCTTATTGGAAGGCCTTCTAGCTTGCACTCTACCACTTGATGGTAAACCTCTAGATTTACGGCGGGATAATGATGTTGGCTGAACTTTAATTTTTCGTTGTTTTCTTCCGCAAAGACGAGACTTTGTTTCCATAAAACTAATTAGCTGACTGAGCCCGCTAATAGAAAGGCGTCACCTCGGGTGATTGCGGTACTGCAAAACATTGTGCATTTCAGAGTAATGTCATTATAATGTGATCTGTAGCGAGCAATGGATTGGCAGACTACCTATTGCGTATACCATCGCCAAAGCATTGAGCACTGCAGAAAATGGACCGCTCTGTGCTGTACAATACATTGGCAATGCGCGACCAGGACTCGGAGAACAGATCAGACAATGGGGATTAAGGTCATTCAAATCAACCTCAACAGGAGAAGGGTGGCCCTGGACCTGGCAGTACGGGTGGCCGACGAGAGGGGTGGTGACGTGCTAGTGCTACCCGAGGTGGGGAGAGACACATATGGACACGATATTTTTAAGGACATTAGTGGGTTGGTTGGAATTATGATCAGGGGTAGGTCGTGCGTGGGGGAAGGACTGGGATATGTGTGGGCTAGGGTTGGTGGTATCGTGTTATATAGTGTATACATGAGCCCTAACGAGTCACTAACACAAATGCAGATGCAACTTGACGAACTGCAGAGGGTTATAAGAGCGAATGGCGCGAGGAGGGCGGTAGTCGCAGGGGACGTTAATGCGGCTTCTCCGATGTGGGGGGCGCCGTGTACGCTAGGGGTGAGCTGATGGAGGAATGGGCGGAGTCGCTAGGTCTGGTGTGTACGAACGAGGGTACCGTACCGACGTTCCAGGGGAGAGGAAAAGGGACTATAATAGATGTGACGATGATAGCAGATGAGATGATCAATAGGGTGAGCGGATGGGAGGTGCTGGGGATTGATTCTCTCAGCGACCACAACTATATTGTATGGGAGTTGAGCGATCCTACGAGAACGACGGAGCAGAGACCCCGGGCGAGCAACGAGGCAGCGTGGAACCCTAGAAAACTGAATCAACAGGCGCTGAGGGAATCACTCCTGCAAGAAAAAGGCGGAGGGGGCCGGTCGTGGAGCGATAAGAGTCTCGCACAGCTGCTTCGCAAGGTTTGCGACGACGCGATGCCGAGACGACGGCCGGGCAGAAGGCGGAAGCGGTGTAACGAGGAGCGGAGGAGACACCAGAGATCGGTCAGGGCAGGGAGACCGGCAGTGCCAGAGAAGGAAGCCTGGCAGAGGGCACGTAGGGTACTGCGAGAAATGATAGAAACCAGCAAAAGAAGATGTTGGAGATTGCTATGCGACGACCTGGACAACGAGGTCTGGGGAAAAGGCTATCAGATTGTCGCGCAGAAGATGAGGAGGAGGACGGTCCAGGTAGGATGGACGGACGATGCGTTCGTAGAGACGGTGAACGGCCTATTCCCCAACCACACCGAGTTAAGACAGGACGAGGAGGTGGCGGAAACGGACGAGGAGGCGTGGGTAGCCACGGACGCCGAAGTATTCGAGGCGGCGAGAACATTGCCCAACGACAAAGCGCCTGGACCGGATGGGGTACCGGCGAGAGTGGTGAAGGAGGCGGTGACGACAATAACGGAGGCCTGGACCACGATAATAAATGAGGCGATGAGAACGGGAATATATCCCAAGACATGGAAGCGAAGCAGGCGGTACTGATACCAAAGACCAGTGGGGGGCATAGACCGATTTGCCTCACGGAGTTCGCTGGGAAAGTGGCAGAGAAAGTCCTCAAGAAAAAGCTGGAAGAGATAGTTGAGCCCAAGCTTTGCGCGTCACAGTACGGGTTCTGAAAGGGGAAGTCGACAGTGGATGCCCTAAAAGCGATTGTGGAGCAGGTGGCACGGGCAAACGAGGGAACATGGCGGACGAGGGAGGTCTGTCTGGTAGCGTCACTCGACGTGAAAAATGCTTTTAATTCCGCTTCAAGAGAGGCGATAATGGACGCACTGGGAGGGCTCGGGGTGCCGAGGAAAATTACAAGGCTGCTAAGGAGCTACTTATCGGAAAGAGTGGTGACCGCAACAAAACCGTCAGGAGAAGTGTACGAGTTCGTTAATAGTGCGGGAGTGCCGCAGGGTTCGGTGTTGGGCCACTCTTGTGGAACGCGATGTACGATGGAGTGTTACGGATGAACGCAGAAAGCGGCGTGACGATAATAGGATTTGCAGACGATCTGACACTTATCGTGCGGGATAGAGACGGACAGAGTGCGGTGCGGAAGATGCGCGATGCAATAGATCAAGTGGGGAGCGACGGCTCGAGCTGGTGCCCAGCAAGACTAAGTTAGCGTTGCTGACGGGGAAGAGGAGAATCTCCTCGCTACAGGTGGAGGTCCTCGGACAGTCGATCAACTCCGACACTAAGATAAAGCTGCTAGGGGTGTGGATTGACAAAAATCAATCTTTCATACCCCACGCTGAGGAAATCAGCAGCAAAGCCTCAAAATTGTACGGGGCACTGAGCAGGATTATGCCAAACATGACGGGTGCAAGTGCCAGTAAAAGGCGGGTGATGGCGTCGGCAGTGGTGCTGTACGCGGCCGAAGTATGGCAGGGCGCTACCAGATGGAGGGTGGCGATGACGAGAATCAACCGAGTGTTCCGACTGATGGCGATTAGAATTAGTAGTGCGTATAGGACGGTGCAGGTGGACGACGTGCTGGCGGTGGCGGGGATTTACCCTGCAGAGGTGGCCATCATGGCGAGAGCAAATAAGTGGCCCAAAGATATAACGTACGAGAAGTGGCAGGAACGTTGGGACGGGAGGGTTCCATGGACTAAGACACTTATCCCGGATGTGCGACAGTGGTGCAGCAGGGGGCATGGAGAGGATAATTACTATATCACCCAACTCCTTACGGGACACGGGGAGAACGCGGCGTACCTCTACAAAATAGGGAAGAGGGAAAACGACCAATGCGCGGATTGCGGCGACATCGACCATGCCGGACACGCGGTGTTCGAATGTGTGAGATGGAGAAGGCACAGGACTGAGTTAGAGACAAGTCTGGGGGAGGCACTGCTGCCGGAGAGCATTATAGCAACCATGCTCGAGTGCGAGGACAAATGGAAGCAAATAGCGAGATACGCAAGTAAGATCATTAAAACAAGAGAGACCGATGCGCGAAGGAGAGGCCAATAATGGCCACTACACACCACACTCTGGCAACATCTATGGGGTCAACATCTGCCCCGGCCGCGTAAAGGCATTGTTTACTACGGTGCAACGCAGTACCAGGTTGCACTGCAGTAAGGTATGGCAAAATGTATGCTGCGTTTGCTTTGGCAATCCTTACTGCTTTACAACGCTGCCGTTAGCTGTAGTGTAGTAAGCTTTGGCCGCAAAGAACGCGGTAGTTAGTAAGACATTGTTTACTGCACTGCAACAGAAATGATGCATTAAGTCTTATCTATGCAGATGCGAGCGCTTATTTCGCAAATAATTAAAATTGTTTAGTTTTAACTCGTTCGCCATGAGTGATCAACGCGTTGACTAACTTGGGTCAACTTGTGACTAACTTTAACTACATAAATTCCAACAATTTTTCGGCGAATTTAAGAGGAAAACTTGATCCTGAAACCACCCTTACTAACGAGACGATTAGTGATGTTTATAATAACTGGTGTGCAAATTGGGTAGAGCAATTTAGTGAGATTACAAACACAAACTGGATAGTTCGGTATACATTTCCAAACAAAACGAAATATCTCTATCGTAAGGTATACACTTGTCATCACAACAATTTCGATAAAGTTAAAAAAAGAAAACGGGAAGACACAAGACAGCGGGCCAAAGACTGTAATGCAAAAATAAGTATACTTTTTAAGAAAATCAATCGCAATACGATACGAAATGATAGGTATTTGAAGAAAGGACTTAACATAGTGATCGAGGTAAGTGGAATTTCAATAGATCAAACAGAAACGTGCATATCATACGTAATATACCTAACCTAACTTTTTTTCTTAACTCTTAACTCCTCTGCTGTAAATCTTTAGTCGGTATTAGCATGAGCATTATTTTATTTTTTAGATCTTATTTCAACATTCACATGCAGTAGCTGTAGCAGAAGCCTTTAGTTACTTGCGAACTTTAAGGGATACCGAGGAAACGTTTTACAATTATTTTGAGGATGGTATGACTCCTGCAGTTGCGAAAAACTTCCATGAAATATCTCTTGAAAATGGAAACGAAGAATCTGAAATTGCAAAAATTCTAGCTAATGCCCAAGTAAATCCAACAGAGAGACAAATAAAACATTTGTACTCAAAATGGAGGTAAGTATGTCTATAATGCAGTGCGCTCAATTACGATAAATAAACATCCCAATGATCTTTTTTTATTTTGCAAAATACTTTAAAGTAGGTACCAAATTGTAGGGGCGCAGGTTTTTTTTTGGAAAAAATTATTTACCTACACATCTATCTCCTACACGGTGGAGAGAAGGTACCTATATGGTTGTAGCATATACTTTAATTGGCTCTTGTATTTCCAATATTACCTACAACGATAGCTTGACCGTGCCGAAAATAGTTTTCAAAAGAAAGGCTGCATACATACTGCTACTTAAATTTAACCTATAAAGACCTTATCCATAACTGACGTAAGAAATTTGCGATTTTGGTATTAGAAAGAAACAGTTTGCACACTTATATTTTAGGTTTTCTATTCAAAAATACCAACCGCATTGATATTTTTAATCTTAATCTCTAACATCTTCTAAACCATAAAAGAACGTCAAACCACACACACACGTTGCGTTGGGTGCTAGGTTTTTTAATAAATTTCGTTAATTTATAGGAGGGCAAATTTTGGAGGTAGAGAAGCTTTTGATATGTTGGCTGTCTTAAAGAAAAAAAGAGAATGCTACGAAGAAAAAAATATTAAAGTCATTATACAGGAAAATCCACTGATCGTTGTTGTCTTAACTCCTATTATGATGAGAGCTCATTCCCAGGAGTTTGCACATGAAATGGTATTCGTAGACTCTAGTGGTTCCTGTGACCAAACAAGTACATGCGTTACATTTTTATTTTGCGCAACAAAAATTGGAGCCATCCCACTTGCTTGCATTCTTCATACCGAGCAAACTGAAAAAAACTACACCGAGGCCTTTAAATTATTACGAGATTCTTTGAAAACTGATGGCTTTGGGGGCTATGGTTTCCCTCAAATTTTAATGAGTGATGACTCTGCTGCTGAAAGAAATGCGCTGGAATCAGTTTTTCCCGAGTCTCGCAAGTTACTTTGCATTTTTCATCTTCTTCAGGCTTTTTGGCGTTGGTTGTGGAACAGCAAGAATGATATTGGGAAACAAGACCGAAAACACATTATGGCACATTTTCGCAGGGTGTTATACGCCACCACAAATGACGAGTTGAGTGAAAATTTCAGCAAATTTATGAATGATGAAGTTATAAAAAAGTATGGTAATTTGAAATTTTATATTTTGGACTACTGGGCTCGAAAAGAGGAATGGTCGCTGGCTTGTAGAAGCAATTTATTGACGCGAGGGAATAACACGAACAATTACGTGGAAGCTTCGATCAGAATTTTTAAAGATATAGTCCTAGAAAGGTGCAAAGCCTTTAATTCGTGTGCGCTCATTGACTTCATTGCAAGAGTTTTGGAGTCTTACCACAAGAGACACCTACTTTCTTTTGCTAATTTTCGAAGTTCCAAAAATGAATTAGCGTTTAGACGCATGTTAAAATCATCCGCGTTATTGTCGGTAGAAGAAGTAGATGCTAGAACTTGTTTGGTATCTTCTGAAAATGATGAAAATCTTTTCTATACTGTTCATTTGGATGTTGGGTTTTGCGATTGCGTCTACGGGCAAGGAGGAAGATTTTGCAAGCATCTATGTGCCATACAAAATAAATTTGGTAAAATTTTTCCAACATCCCCTCGATTAACTATTGGGGATAGGAAGTTATACGCCGAAATAGCACTTGGACCAGATGCCCCGAAAGATTTTTATAATGACATGGAGGAAGAAATCGAAAAACAGGATGAGGTAGCTATTGTTCTAATAGGTAGGTAATTAATTAACAAAATAACTATTTTGGATAGGTCACACAATACACCGTAGCGAATGAAGAGGATCGAATTGGAGCAACCACGGAATCACCAAACGGCGAAGAACCGATTCAGCACCTACATGGAGTTCATTCATCCGCAGTTGAAGAGTTATTTACACATTTCGAAAAACTTAGAGATGTTGCAAAAAATTGCAAAACACCCGAGATGACAAACGGCATATTGAAATTAAACAAAGTCATTAGACAAATTTCGACTCCGATGCAAATGTTAAATTACATTCACAGCGTTAAACAATCCCAAAGAACCCGTAAAATCGGAGTTCAGGCCACTGCAATCAGCCGAAGAAAATTACGCCCTGGCTTAACTTCAGGAGCAAAGCGTCGACAAGCTGGACGTCCTTCTGCGCTTGAAAACAATCAAACAAAAAAACGACGGCACAATCTGGGGCTGAACATAACACATAATAGACCAAATGCAAAATCGCATTAACATTTTTTCGTATTTTACATTTGTGTTGTATTCAGTTATTAAAGGTAAAAAAATAAAGTACAAAATTAATTTTTCTTATTCTCATTGTTTAATCTTTCTTAACCCACTACTTTTCAGTCGTCACTTGTGTAAGGTTACAATAAATCAAGCACATTG
Source organism: Photinus pyralis (assembly GCF_008802855.1). Classification (NCBI taxonomy): domain Eukaryota; kingdom Metazoa; phylum Arthropoda; class Insecta; order Coleoptera; family Lampyridae; genus Photinus; species Photinus pyralis. Next base: position 614,169 of record NW_022170249.1, read on the forward strand.
TTTACAGCGTGGTAAATAATGTCCTAGAAAACATCGCCGCCTTCTTAGCGGTCAAAGCTTACTACACTACAGCATACAGCAGCGTTGTAAAACAGTAAGGATTGCCAAAGCAAACGCAGCGTACATTTTGCCATACCTTACTGCAGTGCAACCTGGTACTGCGTTGCACCGTAGTAAACAATGCCTTTACGCGCCCCGGCCAACCGGCACAGCGATGAATGCGTTAAGCGATACCCTATGCCGTCAACTAGGGCAAAGAAGAGAGGAAAGGGTTTTAGCGGGTAAACCTTACCTAGATGGAAGGGAGTCCCGCACAACCCCCGCTATAGAGCCAAGCGGGGGAGCCTATAAAAGGTTTCCCAAACCTCAATAAAAAAAAAAGGTTAGGGTAAGTTCAAAGTAAAAAGTAAATCTCGATTTAACCCAACAACAAATCTCGACCTAATCTAACCTAACTCTGCCGTGCAATCGTATAATCTAGTAAGTCATAAAGCAATGTTTGTGAAAAAAATCATTTTTAATTTTTCAAAAGTTAACCTCTTAGATGTCTTTAAAAGCAGAAGTTTTAATAAACCAAATGATGCATTTCTTAATCATTTTTTCTGCCCTTTCAGATTTTTGAATTGGTTTTCACTTATTTTGGTAAATTCTCTCAAATTTTAAACAATTTGAGTTACTAACTTCAAATAACCTTTACAGTTCACAAATTAAAAACATAGTATGTCTAGTTAAGACTGATGCAAAACTGAAATCCCGCATAAAAATGTATCAAGTCAATTAAATATAAAAAAATCAAGCTGATTCAAATTAAAGAACATAGCAACTTTTGTTAAGAGTAACTTACATTTCATCACACTCTTTTAAAACACAGCAAGTAGATATTTTTTGCGAAGGGGTTCAAACATACAGCAAGGTATGTTACTAATAAAGTAATAATACTGTAATTATTTGTAAGATTTTAATACTCAACACATTTACTTATTCATTCTTAGTAACAACAACGTGTACAAACCAAAAAGACGAAATAATCTGATTCTTAGTTACGTTAGTAAATATAATCTATGGGTAATTAACAATTTATATGTATAAAAAACTTATGGGTAGTAATTATTGTAATAGGAACAATAGGTATAAAAAAACACAAAAAAAAAGACTTGAGCGCCAAAATTTACGTCCACTTTAAAAACCTAAACACACTCAGTCGCTTCAATTGTTGCCACCGATTTACCTAAATCTTGCAAGTCTTGCGAACTTAATAAATTATTCCAGAATATTTGCTTGCGAACACCCATGTGTGGCACTAAAGTTTTCATAATTGCATCCTTCTTTTCAGATTTTAGACCTCGAGGAAATGCACCTAAAGAAGCTCGTGGTAATTTTAATTTAAATTTTGGATGCAAAAATGTAGTGTCTGAAAAATTCTCATCTTCTAGTTCGTATTTGTAAAAAAGTTTTTTGCTGCCTTTTCTAAATTGTGCAACTTTTAAGTCGTTCAGTTTCGGCATTAAAGAACCCTTTTTTCGCGACATACATCCATTTTCAAATTCTTTGAAGTCTTCAGCACGTAAACTAATGATTTCGTTTAATTTGTTTGACGATTTAATCAGGTTTTCAAGATCCTCAAAATCTAATAACTCCGCTGTTTTATTCCACTTTTTGCCTATCTGCCCATGTATTGCGTCTGCCTTCATGAAACTGTGGCCTGGTTCAAAATACTTAAATGTGATAGTTTCGGGACCCCATTCTTCATTCACAAAAATGAGACAGCCAGTGAAAAGAGTCCAATTCTTGTTTTGAGCAGTACAGTTATCGGCCCAAAATATTATGTGCTTTGTTGTACTTTCCATTCTAATTAAGACGTTGTAGTACGCCGACACAACTTCTGGAGCATTTCTTGCCTTAATAGCTTCATGCCACAAAACACATTTGTTTTTACCTTTTGGTTTTAAATTGGCAAAGGTTTCATGAAATACCGATAGTCGGCTAACGAAGAACGCATCTTTAATTGTCATTTTGGGTAACAACAAAACCTTTTGCATATCAACGGCATAGAGTTCGAAATCATCACCCCATGTTTGAGTGGAATCTTCTGTATAAAATTTCCGAGCGGATGTGTATCTTCGCTTGTGGGTTTCATACGTAACGCATGTTGAACAATGTTGTTCATTTAGTTCATTAGGTACAACATCATCATTTGGTGTAGATACTTCTGTTTGATTGGTGTCACTCCTGTTTTGTGTTTTTTCTGCATCGTGTGAATGGTTTTTGTATACTGAACAAATTGCACAGTCATCTTGACTTGGCGTTGTAAATCCGATATTTTCCTTTTCGAAAACTTTTCTGTACGTTTCGTAGCTTAAACGCTTGTATTTGGTCAAATAATCTTTATGCATTTGATGTATGGTTATGTCACTACTCAAGTAGCGTCTATTAGGAGCGTGTGATATGTTATAATGTGACACTTGTGGGTGGTATGAATCAATATGTTTTTTAACCATCGTGTAGTTTTCCTTTGATATATCTTTCATTTGAGTGGCACGAGTTTTTCCTCTCTTGTCCTCTAGACAAGGCAAATCATTTGAGGTTCTCTTTAAAAAACTGGTAACGGAACCATCCGTTTTGTACCCAAGTGTATGAATAAACATTGTTTTGCATACAGATAACATATTACCGGAAAGAAGTGATGGTTCAATAGAACTGTCAGATTGATTACATGAAGGACTATTTACACTTGAAAGGAAAGAAATTATGGGCAAGTTATATGACACCGAAAACCGTTTGTTTGTTTCTGCATCCACCCTTCTGTATTTAATGTCCATTTTACGAATATATTTATCAAAAAAAAGTTGTCGTTTTCCATAGTCAAGTTTTTCAAAATACTGGAAGATAGTCTTTGTGTGATCAGAAGGTAATTTTTCTGAACATTTTTTTCTGCATTTTGTATCACAAGGAGGGAAAAGTTTAAGTTGGCGTTTGCGTTTATTGGAATTTGTTATCGCACTTAGAGGTTCTACATTTTCATTATCGTTGTCTAAAGACGGTTGACTTACTTGTAAATTGGATCCTGGTACCGTCAATTGTTCAAGTGCTTTGGTGATTTCCTCATTTGTTAGACCTTTGAATTCAAACTCCTCTTCATCGGGAAATGGTTGTGAATAATCCTTGTAGACTATAAATTTTGACCTTTTCGATGGTTTCTTCCGACTAACGATATTGAAATCGTATTCTTTAAAATATTCGGGTGGTCCCTTTCTTTTTTTTTCATCAAGAATGGGGTTGTAATGTGGATCTTCATCAGAATCATCCACTGGCGAATCCAGATTCATAATGTCTTCAACGAGGTCGTTGCACTTCGCTTCTTCGGATCTAAAATTGTTATTTAGACTATTAGGTTGAAAAAGTAACTGTTATGAAATAAAAATTGAATGAAAGTCGCCAAAATAATCTAATTTGTAAAAGTTCAAGAATTATAGTTTCAAATTTCACTGCCTAGACCTAGAGAGTAAAACGATTAACATAATTTTATATTTTACAAATTACTGATAATAATAACGACATGCGTTTTATTGTCATTGAAATAAAAAAACAATCGTTAATACATACCGTTGTCCATTATCAGTTAATAGTTTCAGAATTCGACTAGAGCGAGACGTACACATCATTTTCTTAGTTAAAAGAATTATATCATTTGTTACCACCTGCAACACCAACCCTGCTTCAACAGCTAACCTGACTCGACTGACGGTCAGAGCTCAGCTCAATGGATGAAAAACCAAAGTAGCAAGTCAAAATCACTAGGTTAGTACTGACCATCCATCTTGGAAAATAATTTTAAAATTATTCGTATATCGACGTACTACAGTATTGTTATTCAATATTGTATTTTAAATTTTAGCATGCCATGTTACTATGTTGTGAAAATCAAAACCTTGTGTTTAACAAAACTAAGTCGACATGCTACATTTTTATTTTGTAATTATAAAAGGAACAATATAAGCGTGTCATCTTACTATAATTTACTAATGTGATTTTATACCTTATTGTTATCTTCAAAAGCAAAAGGCAGTATGTCTACATGCTAAACTATTTTTTTTTAGTAAATCGATCTGCTAAAACTTGCGTCCCTGTATCTTCCTTATTAAAAGTCGTATATATACATTGAAAATAGTAACTGATAAAGCTCATTTTTATACTTTTCCAAGCACAAACAGAGCAATAACATAGTAAGTCGAGTTACTAGATTATTTAATTGGACGGCAGAACTGTCCAATTCGACGGAACTTAACTGCCCATTTCGACCTAACCTAATCTCCATCATCTCGACTTACTAATTTTGAAATGCAAAAGGAAAGCAATTAAAAGACATTCGTGAACGGGAACGATTAGGTTGAGTTAGTGTTAAATTACGTTTGGTTAGGTTAGGTTAGATTAGTCGTGGCCCGAGTTCCAGAGCGTTCTGACGTGTTCTGACCGTGCTGCGGGGGTTTTAAAGTGTTGTCGTTAGTTTTTTGTGTGGAAAATTAGTGAGCGGTGCCGCCGTGTGCGCTGTAAAATTACGTTTTGTTTACGGTTCGGGACCTACCGAATTTTGAAGTGAATTATAAAGTGTAAACAAGTGTGGACGTCGCCTGATAAAGCCGGGGGCGGAACGAGTGGAGCTAGCGGGCTCTGCCGGGTGTCGCTGGAAAGCCTTCTTTGTCCTGGATCCAACCCGCACCGGGACGATCCAATCGGATAAAGGGGACGGGAGCTGCAGCCCTATCAAATTTTCGGTGATAACCACTGATAGGGCTGTGGTGGCGCAAGGGATCGGAGGAGAGCGTCGCGACGCGGCCCAGCGGATTCGGGGCATCAAGAGGAGTACATCGGTACCAAACTCGAAGGGGTAACCAACCCCTTTCCGCATCGACTACCTTAGACCACGTGGTTTTCGGTGGCGCAGGGAGCCATCTTACGAGGTAGGACTGCATGCCAAATTAAAGATAATAAGTAGACTAGTGTAAAAAAGTGTGCCCCGTCTCGAGCTAACCAGCGGTTCTCCCGCGATAAGCTAATCAGTTCACCCCAGATTAAACTTTGGGAGGCGCTAGGGGCTCGTAGGAGAGTGCGGTCGAGTCGGGAGGGGTCGCGTTCGACAGGGATTGAGCGGACGACTGTTTTGACACCCCACACGGGGGGGGGGGGAGTCGCACCCCTAAGCGCGCCCTTTTTGGGGGCGCGTTAGATTATAAACGCGCCTGTTAAGGAAAATTCAAATGGATTTGTTTTTAACACAAAAGCCAAGGGATTCTCCCAGAGAAGAAACCAGCAAAGGTAAATCACCCTGAATTGCGGTCCATGAATTTAGCTGGAACGAGCAAGAGGGGCGCTCGGTCCCAACAGAGACCTATACGCCAAAGAGGAAAATGCTGGGAGCGGATATCCAAATGCCCGACCCCAAACGGATTAACACCGCGGCGATGAATAAAAAGGTGGCTCAACTAATCAGCAAGGTCACCGATAACATTGCGAAGCTGGAAATTAAGGACCTTATTCCAATACTAGTCAGCGCAGCGTCGCAGCTGGGGGCTGACGACATTCAGGATTTCATCAAAGCCCAACCGGGAACCAGAAGAGCTAACACCGAGGCGCCTCCTACAAACCAAGAGGCAACATGCAGACGATGCAAAGAAACAATCAGGAAAGAAGACATACTCCGAGAGGAAATACAAGAGAAGATAGGAAGATGCGGCAACTTTGAGATGGTGTGGGCCGTGGTGAATACAGATTGGCCAGCAGGGACGAGAAGAAGTCAAATAGCGGAGGAGTCCCAATGGCTCGAAAATGAGATGGTTCTCTTCGGCACCGGAGCCGAGGATAGGGTCAAAGGAAGTATGTGCGACAGACACCCTGAATACAAAAGGCAATAGGCAATATCCAGGGTTTTAAAGGCGGGATGACTACCTTCAGGAAGTCAGTGGCCGTACTTGATGAGGGAGACGAGAACGAAAGGGACGGAAAGGACACCTTTTTGTTCGCGGCAACTCTGGAAGATAAAAATGAGGAAGAGATGGCCAAGGGTATCTTCGAGAACTTGGAAAAGGCGACCGATAAGCTGTTGGCCAAGAAGCAAAGCAAGGTCAAGATATTCACCCCAAGACACGTGAAAGGGCTAGCGACAAAAATCGCAGAATGCGTGTGCTACAAGAAATCCATTAATTACTGCATAGAGGGACAGCGAAGTAAAACCAAAGAAAACGCCCCTACCCAGGCAAAAACAGACTCGGTAGCCATAATAGTGAAAAATGACAGCACCACCTACGCGAACCTGCTAAAAGGGACCAGGAAAGCACTGGAAGGAAACGAGGAAGTATCTCTTAAAGCCACACATAAAACCCGGGAGGGACACCTAAAAATTATAGTAAACAAGGAAAAAGGAAATATTAAATCCTTTCAGGACAAATTAATAACCGAACTGGGCGAGGGGGCGCAGTGCAGGGTCCGAGACAACACAAGCAGGGCCATCTACTACATTCGAGACATGGACGAAATTTCGACCAGGGAGGACGTGAAGGAGGCTGTCATGAAAATCACCGGGGAAGAAGCCAAGGAGCACATTGAGATATCCGAGCTGAGGACGAACGAGAACGGACGGAGGTCAGCTACGGTGGTGGTTCCCAAAAGTGGACAGAATATGGGTTGGTATCACGCGGTGCCAGATGAAGAAAAGAGTTGAGGTCAACAAATGCCTCATGTGCTGGGGAGTACACGACAAAAGAGGAAAATGTTGCGACCGGGATGCCAAAAACAGATGTCTGAACTGCGGCGAAGAAGGGCACTTTAGGGACAAGTGCACGAACCCAAGAAAATGTTTGATATGCGACAAAGAAGGTCACGCTCCCTGGACCATGGCATGCCCAGAGTACAAAGCGGCCATAAGGGCAGCAGAAAGGAGTAGAAAACCCTCCAGATTGGTTAACCGCGACCGGAATAGTGATTAACTGTGATACACAACCAGTGATATTTTAAACAAATTCAAGTGACTGATCTTTTGTGAGAAACTGTGATACATTTGAGTCCAAACAACTGTGATATACAAAACCTGTCGTTTGTTGCTGTCTTTTAATTTTATACCCATTTTATTAATTGTCCCCCCTTTTAAACGTGTCGATATACAGCCTTGTTTTTAAACTGTTCTTGTTGTTCGTCCCTTATTTTATATAATTTAACATGTTATACACCAACACCGTCCGTCCGATATTCTCCGGGGTGCAGCACACGCTGTACCGGAGTTTATAACTTAGTATAAGTAGGTCCTATGTTGGGTTCTGTATATATAATAATCCTAACTGCGGTGGCCCATATTTATACACACACGATTACAACATGATCAAAGTTATGCAGGCCAATATAAACAACTCAAGGGTGGCCTATGACTTATTAAATCATACCGCCCGCGAGCGAGGCGCAGATCTGCTCATCATATCAGAATGCGGGAAATCCAGACACCCCAACATGTTCAAAGATCGGACAGGGAGGGTAGCGATAGTAGTCATGAATCCAAAAGTGGAAATTAACAAAGTGCAAAGTGGCAACTACGTGTGGATAGATATGAAGGGATTAGTGGTGTGCGGAGTTTATTTTCCCCCTGACGACACGGTGGAGGACTTCGGAGAAAACCTCGACGAAATGATAACAGACCTGCGTGGAAGAGGGAAGTACATAGTGGTCGCGGGCGACGTTAACGCAGCCTCGACTATGTGGGGGTGCGGAAAAACTAATAGAAGAGGAAGCATGATTGAAGAGATGGTCGCGACCATGGACCTGATTGTGGTGAACGAGGGAAACGACCACACATTTGAGAGGGGATCCAGCCGCTCGATCATTGACGTGACAATGGCAAGTGGGAGCGCCAATAACTTCAGTTTCCGAAAGTGGATGGTCGAGAACGAAGAAACGTTGAGTGATCATAAGTATATTAGTTTTAACATCGAAAGTGCCAGACCTAAGCCGCCCAGAGATGAAGTCAAAAAGGGGTGGAACTATAAGAAGATCAACATGGAGAAGTTATGGGAAGCACTGGCAACGGAACAAAGGCCTACTACGCCAGCAGAACTGGATGCTCAGATTCGAAAATTAGCAGATCTATCGATGCCAAAAACATCCTATGGGTCAAATAAACGTAGAACATACTGGTGGAACGCCGATATAGCGGGACTAAGAAATAGCTGTGTAAAAAACAGAAGGAGATGCACCAGGGCCGGAAGAAGAGCGTCACACGAAAATGACAGAGAAGCGGCAGAACTGAGGGCCAGTCGCAGGAAATTGAAGAGCGCAATACAAAAAAGGAAAGAAGAATGCTGGCGCGAGCTCTGCAATCAGATAGAGAGAGAGGTATGGGGCAAGGCGTACAAAATAGTAGTAGGGAAGTTTGGCGCGAGAGAGCAAGCGATTGGATCAGACTCCGAAGCCCAGGAACAGCTGCAGACACTTTTTCCACTAAGAACGAAACCGGAATGGCGGATGACGACGGAGGATCTACAGCCACCAAAGAATATTGACCACAACGAGATCATGGAGGCAGCGAAGATGATGCCAAGGAAAAAAGCTCCAGGGCCGGACGGTTTTCCCGCGGAGTACGTGGCTCTGGTGGCAAAGAGAGCCCCCGAGTTGTTCACCGACGTCTTCGATACAGTTATGAGAGAAGGGGTGTACCCGAAGGTGTGGAAAGAAGCAGATGTGGTTCTAATCCCAAAGAAGGACAGGGGGAAATTTCGGCCAATAGCATTACTAAGTCACCTGGGGAAGTTATTCGAAAGGATAGTGGCGGCGCGAATTAAATCTATATGGAACGCCTCCCCAAACCAGTATGGTTTTGTGAGAGGGAGAGGAACGAAGAAAGCGCTCCAAGACCTGGTAGAGACTGCCAGGACGGCCAAGGCGGGAACGTGGCGGACCAGGGAGGTGGTGTTAATGGCATCCCTGGACGTGCAAAATGCTTTTAACAGTCTGCCCACGGAAGTGATAGTGGGGGCCGTAGAGAGGACGGGAGCTCCGAAGATAATGGTTAAACTTATTTATACATATCTAACAGATCGGACAGTAAACGTGAGGCTACCGTCGGGAAATATATGTCGCATAGAAGTTAACGGAGGCGTCCCGCAGGGCTCAGTATTAGGACCCCTGCTATGGAATATGGTGTATGACGAAGTAGTGAGCATGAGGGTGCCGAGGGGGGTCAAAATAGTCGCCTTCGCGGATGACCTCACCATAGTGGCTACGGACAGGAAATTGGAGGAGGCGAAGCGACAAATGGACAACACCGTAGAAGCAATAGACACAAGGTTGAGCCGGAACAAGCTAAAGTTGGTGGGAGAAAAGTCGAAGGCGGCGGCTATAATAGGAAAACGGAAAATACCCCAGGAAGCCGTGCGAATCGGAGGCGTAGACGTACAGGTGGAGCGGGCTATAGAGATACTGGGCGTCTCAATAGACAGCAATTTAAAATTTGTCAACCACGTAAGAAATCGGGCCGAAAAATCTAAGGCCATGGCGAAGAAGTTACAATGCCTGTTTAGAAACAAAGGGGGGCCAAGTGCAGGAAAGCGAAGGGTTATTAGCACGGCAGTTACCAATTCCATGCTATACGGAGCAGAAGTGTGGGGAAAAGCGGCTACGCTGAGGATCGTAAGAGAAACCTTGGAGAAGGTCCAGAGGATAGTGACCCTGAAAATAGCTTCGGCATATCGAACGGTGAGCAATAAAGATCTCTGCGTCGTGGCCAGCGTAATACCGCTACACATCCAAGCCGAAATGAGAGCAAAAGGGGGCAACAGAGAAGAGGCCCTAGCTCGATGGCAGGAGGAGTGGCGACATAGGGAATCCTGGACTAGCCGGCTAATCCCAGAAGTACAAAAATGGCATAAGAGGAAACATGGAGAAGTACACTACTACCTAACACAATTCCTGACCGGACATGGCGAAAACGCACAATACCTCCATAGGTTCAAAAAGCGTCAAGACGACTTATGTAAGGACTGTGGAGGGAGAGATTCACCAGGACACGCGGTGCTGGAGTGCGAGAGATGGAATCGAAGCAGATGGGCGCTAAGGTTGGAGGTAGGGGACCCAATAGATGAAGACAGCATCATAGACACCATGATCGGTAACGAGAGTAGCTGGAAGAAAATTGATAAATTTATCACACAGGTCGTAAGTACAAGAGAAATAGAGGCCAGGAGAAGAGAACAGTAAGGCCCCCCTCGAGCGGAAGAATACCTCTGGTGATACCCGCTACGTGGAATTCTGGGGGAAGTGGTTTAGTGGGTGCAGGCCCCACACTACCTCAGCCATAGATTCAGGCTGAGGTGTGCGATAGGCATTCCACCATCCCAAAAAAAAAAAAAAGGTTAGGTTAGATTAGGTTAGGTTAAGTTCAAAGTTCAATATCAAGTTCAAAGTAAAATGGTTAGGTTAGGTTAAGTTCAAAGTTCAAGATCAAGTTCAAAGTAAAAAAATTCGTTTTAACTCAATAACACATCTCGATCTAACCTAACTGATGAGAGGACAAATTTTGAAATGCAAAAGGAAACCAATTAAAAGACATTCGTGAACGTGAACGATTAAGTTGAGTTAGTGTTAAGTTACGTTTGGTTAGGTTAGGTAGCCGAGCAGCTAAAGCACGAGCTCAGAAGGGTCTGTAGCGCAACCATGCCAGCTAGGAAGCCGAGAAGAAGGTCAGTATATTGGTGGAGTACCGAAATAGAAGAACTCCGAAGATCATGGGTCGCTAAGAGACGTGCGGTGACCAGGGCGAAGAAGGCCGGAAGACCGCTGACAGACGTAATCACCGAACTCAAAATAGCGAGAAAACTTACAAAGAAGGCGATTGACAAGAACAAGAAGAGGTGCTGGCAAAGACTGTGTACGGAAATTGATAATGACGTGTGGGGTAAAGGGTACAAAATAGCAACCAAAAAATTTAAAAGACGAGAATACCCCTTGGGGTGGAATGATACCAAGATGAAAGAAACTATTACAAACCTTTTCCCGAAACGAGAAATACTGGAATTAACCGAGAACCAAAGTACCGAGCATCCTAAAGTAGACATTCAGGAGGTGATTGCTGCGGCGCGGGAACTCCCGAACAACAAAGCCTCGGGACCAGATATGGTGCCAGCAGTTATTGTAAAGCGACTTGCACTTAAGAAACCGGAAATCTGGGAGAAGCTAGCAAATCTTTACTTTCAAAGGGGGCAGTACCCGGTAGCTTGGAAAAGCTGCAGGCTGGTGTTAATACCCAAAAACGATTAGGCATATAGACCAATTAGCCTAATTGACTTCTCGGGTAAGATATATGAAAAAATAATCAAGAACAGATTGGAGGCTGGTAATCAAGAACAGATTGGAGGCTGTGATAGAATAATCAGTTCGGGTTCCGTAAAGGGAAAGGCGACGATGGATGCAATCAAAATCTTAAGCAACATCAGGGCGAGAGCAAATAGCGGCACCCACAGGACGAGAAAGGTGTGTCTTATGGCGTCACTCGACGTAAAAAACGCCTTTAACACAGTGGGACACCGGGATATAATGAAAACTATGGAGGAGATGGAGGTGCCACCCTACCTCTTGAATATCACTCGAAGTTACCTTACGGAGAGAGTAGTGGAGATAGAGAAGCCAGAGGGAGGTACGCACAAATTTAGTCCAACGGCTGGAGTCTCACAAGGAAGCGTCCTAGGTCCCACACTGTGGACAATTATGTATAATGGAGTATTAGAAATAAAGACACCACCGGGCGTGACAATCGTAGGGTTTGCCGATGACATCACCATCGCTGTGGAAGATAAAAAACTTGAAGAAGCAATGAGCAAACTGCAGAGAACAATCCAGTTGGTACAAAGGTGGATGGAGAACAAAAAACTACAACTTGTCCCCGAGAAAGCAAAAGTGGCCCTCCTAACGGGGAGGAGGAGGTTAGGGGAGGTCAGCATGGACATACTGGGTCAAAGAATAACAACAGAAAAACAGCTACGAGTACTGGGGGTCGTAATAGACAAAAACGGGAGTTACATACAACACATCAGGTACGCGGTAGAGAAAGCTTTGAGAAATTATGCAGCACTGGAGAGAATATTGCCGAACATCGGGGCAAGAGAGTCGAAAAGAAGAGTAATGTGTAGTGCCATCAAATCGGTGCTTTTGTACGGGTGTGAGGTGTGGGGGGAAGCCTTAAAGTGGAGATGTGCGCGGGACCTGTGCAATAAAGTACTAAGACTCCTAGCTATAAAAACGGTCAGTGCTTACACAACGGCGGCTATGGAAGATGTGTTGGTGGTGGCGGGGATACCGCCAATCGATATTATGGTGAAGGCCAGGCTAGAAAAATGGGGAAAAGAGAAACTGTGTATGGAATGGCAAATGCGCTGGGATAGCAGAACATCATGGACGCGGAAAATAATACCGGACCTGAGAACCTGGTTAGGTAGGGAACATGGGGAGGTGAACTACACGCTCACCCAATTTCTAACAGGGCATGGCGAAAATGGATCTTATCTCTGGAGAATTGGCAAGAGAGAGAATAAAGAATGTGTGGACTGTGGCCTGCATGACGATAAGGCACATGCGTTTTTTGAGTGCCCAAGATGGTACGGAGGACGGAGGGAGCTAAACAACAACATCGGGGAAGAAGTAACGCCAATGAACATAGCCAATATAATGTGCACGGAAGAGCGAAAATGGACCTGCATTGAACAATACTGCCACAAGATAGTTAATACCAGGGAGCATGAGGGCCGAATGTACAGATAAGTAAGAACAAGAAACAAAGCGGCTAGAAGAATCCCTTCAGGTGATGCCTGGCCGTGGCGTGAGAACCATACTCGGTTAGGTTAGGTTAGGTTAGTCGTAGCTCGAGTTTCGTACCGTTTAGGACGTGTTTTAACCGAGCTGCGGCTGTTTTAAAGTGTTGGCGTGTGTTTTAATGTGTAAATTTTGTTTGGTGGTATTGTTGTGTGCGCGCTAAAATTAGCTGTTTTTGGTGGTTAAATCATTTAAATCGGACCGGTAGATCCGGAGATAGAGATTTTTAAAGCGGCCTACTCACGAGGCAATTTGCAGGGTACAATTTGCAGGGAACAATTTGTAACGAAATTGGGTGTAGACGCTACACATCCCAATTTATCAGTAGAGTTGTTGATTTCCGAGTGCGTGTAGTATCTCACCATGGCTCCCTCAAAGCGCCAAAAAATTGGTATAGCATTAGCATTAGTGACATTAGACTCTGATGAAAAGAAAAAGAGAAGAAAGTACTGGACAAAACAATGGTTGCTAAAAAGAAGTCAATTTTCTCATACAATTTTAATGAAGGAATTGGAAGCAGAGGACTTTAAAAACTTTTTACGGATGGATAGTAACTGTTTTGAAGAACTTCTTAATATGGTGGGGCCTTTAATTGCCAAACAAGACACTTTAATGAGATCCAGCGTTAGTGCCACACAACGATTAATTGTTACTTTGAGGTATCTGGCTACCGGAAGAAGTTACGAAGACCTAAAATTTAGCGCAGTTATATCCCCGCAACTCCTATCTAGTATAATTCCAGAAACATGTTGGGCTATCTACAATTGTTTGAAACACTATATAAAGGTAAGTTAAAAAAAATATATACACTTTTGATAATTAAATTTTTATTGAAATCATTTAAACACAAGATACTGAGATATTATGTCGGTATCTTCAGGAGGTGGTTGATCGAAAGTTGTTGGATGGACGACAGTAGGTGTTCGGTCGACAGGGTAAAAACTTGCTGTTTGATTTGTTGTTGGTGTCGAACCTGAAGCCAAGTATTGAAGGGATATTGGTCCCATCGAAATACTGGGAGGTGCTGAATATGAGGCTGAATACTGAGACACTCTTGGAGTAGATACAGATGCTACTGAATGGCGGGACGACGGCGATGACGAAGAATATTGGTAATGGTACGGTGTCTGGACTGCGGGATTCAATATAATTGATGCATTTTCAGTTAATTTCCCCAATTTGGCGTAAAAAATAACATCAGAAATTAATTTGTTAGCAATAGCTGATTGCTGTGGATCCACTGTACTTAACTGGAGTCCTAAGGATTTTCCGATTATTTCCCACTCTTGTTCCGTATCATCTAGTAATTTATTTGCCTTTTTCAGTACTTCTTCTTTAGCCTTGTCTAAGCTTTTTCTTTGCCTTTTAGTATTTGTCATTTTTGATGTTGATGGTATTTCCTCCTGAGTGGCTGCATTAGTTCCTGAAGCTTCTTGGTCGAGTGCATTTTCATTAGATAACTCAACAGGCACCTGAGGTGTTTCCTGAAAATAAAAATATAGTTAATATATTTTGTGTTTATATTTTATAATTTTTTTCATCATTGTTTATCACTGATTTTTTGTTCTAGATGCCAACAACAGAAGAAGAATGGAAACGTGTCGCCAACCAATTTGAAACCAAGTGGAATTTTAGTCATTGTTTAGGGGCTATGGACGGAAAACACATAGCAATACGGAAGCCACCACACAGCGGTTCTGCGTATTACAATTACAAAAGCTTTTTTAGTGTAGTACTGTTTGCTGTGGTCAATGCAAATTATGAATTTATGTATGTACACACTGGAACAAACGGAAGTATTTCAGATGGGGGTGTTATACAAAATACAAATTTCTTTAAAATGTTAACTAGAGGTTATCTAAACTTGCCACCTTCGTCTCCTTTACCAGATAGCAACAGTTCTGGCCCTTATGTATTTCTCGGCGACAGTGCATTTGCTATTAGTAGACACATTCTGAAACCATATCCGTTCAAAAACATAGATCATGAAAAGAGGATATTCAACTACAGGCTATCTCGTGCCAGAAGAGTTTCTGAAAACGCCTTCGGCATAATGGTATCTCGATTTAGGGTTTTACTACAAACTATTGCTACCAATGTTGACAATGTTGATCCCATAGTATTGGCTTGTTGTGCACTTCATAATTATTTGAGAAACAAATCATCTAGCTACATCACACAGACATTTGTAGATAAAGAAAATACAGAAAATTTGACATTTGACCTTGGTGCGTGGCGTGATATAGGCACTAATTTAGTTCCTCTCGCACAAATTAGCGATAGGCAAAGGAATGAAGAAGGTAAATATGTTCGAAACGTATTTAAAGAATATTTCAATGCAGAAGGCAGTGTTTCTTTTCAGGAAAATATGTTGAGAGTTGTGCCATTATAAGAAAAATAAATAAATAAATCATAGATTGATAGTATTTGTTATTATTTACCTGAGTAGAGTTTTCCAAAGTATCTTTTCCGTCACGGCTTGGTTGGGTATTTTCTGTTAAGAATCCCATCAGGTCGAAATACCACAATGATGGTATATAAATATCATCTAATCCTGACCCAGTTATTTTCGAATTTTTTATCTAAAAATTATAATACAAAACTAGTAAAATGCCTACTTTTTACAGACACAAAGTAATAAAAATCTATATTAACAACTTACTTTTTTTAGTTCCCTGTTATACGTTGTCCGCATATTTTCTAATTTCTTCTTGAATACATCTAAAGTTGCTGATTTGTCGAACACTTTATATTTATCTAGCAAAATATTGAAGCCTTCCTGTCTCATATCGCGATTCAGGTAGTTACTGTTTGTTTTGTCCCATAAAAAAGGCATATCTCGAAATGTGTCGATGATATCGGTCCATACTTCCTTTTCTTTTTCCAACATTATGTTTTTAAATTATTGTATTTCACTAATCCACTTTTTCTAGCCAAAAACAAGAAAAAATAATCAACGTGAAAGAACAAATAACCCGGCCGACCTATAACCTCATTTATTAAGATCAAATCGCCTCCAACTGTCCCACACACACAATAATTCGCAGGGTATTCGGGAGGGGAGCAGAGCGATTGGAATGACTGAGAACCCAACTAGCCGATATCGTGAAGTCGTTAAAAAATTGGAACGATTGCAATACATACGAGACAATCCGCAGGGTCCCTGCAAATTGTACCCTGCAAATTGCCTCGTGAGTAGGCCGCTTAAAGCTTTTAAACGGAATTTAATTAGAACGAGTGTTGGTGATAAGACCGGGGGCGGAAAGCCAAGGGGTAGCGGGTCGTGCCGGGTACCCAGGCGAAGCCCTTCTTTTCACGAGTTGAACCCGCACCGGGTCGACCTTATCGAGCCAGGGAGACGGGTGCTAGAAGCCTATCAAGTTTCGAGTGATAGCGACTGATAGGGCCATAGAGGCGCAGGCGGACGGCGGAGAGCGTCGCGACAAGGTTTGGTGCAACGGGGGATCCAAGACCTATCGTTTGACACCAGGCACGAGGGGGTGCGAACATCCCTTCCGCGGCGACCTACACACGGCACGTGCTAGTGACTACCGGAAGGAGAGCAGCTATAAGGTAGGAGTTAGTGTAAATAAATAGCCCTCAACAAGGCGAGTCAAGTCTGCACCAGCCCATTTTTATCGGCGCGCGGGTAGGCCGGTAGCAGCCCGATCAAACTGTAGCATTTTTGCACTGATAGGGCTTTAGCGGCGGTTAGGGGTGCGCGGTGAGATCGGAACAGGTGCAGTTGTGTGCGTCTTGTTCCGACCAAAATTTTGAGTCCAATCCCGAGGCGGTAGTGCCACTTTGAAACGCGCACATTTTTTAATACGTAGGTGTAGATAAACTAACAAACAAAGTGCGATCGCGGTGAACGCTGATAGGGCCATAGAAGCCAAACGCGCGGTCGGATTTCTTTCGTTTTGGCCACCTTGCAGCAAAGACGCATCAGTAGACACCCCACACGAAGGAGTAGCTACACCCCCCGTTTTTTGGGGAGGCAAAGAAAACACCCCACGAGCGGTCGGTTTTACCCGGTCCTCGGCCCGCTGTATTTGGCGCTTTTTACGCGTCCGCAGACACCTCATACGGAGGGGCAGCTGCACCCCCTGCGCGCACCCCTTTTCGGGGGGCTAGTGTAAAAGTGGAAATGTCGGGGAAAACTCCGGCTGGAACGGAAGAACGGAGGCCGTCACTGGCAGAAGGGATCGCTGCGGTCTTAGAAAAAGAGGGCACCGAACCGAACTCTCCCCTGGTAGGATCCTGGGAGTTCAGATGGTCCGAGGAGGAAGGGAAATCGGTTCCAGCGGGGCCAGCAGAGACACCTAAGAGAAAGCACGACGGGGCCGGAGAGGGGCTCCCGTCAGCCAAGAAATTTGGTGACGACAATCACGTAAAAGACGTCATACGATGACTTAAAAAGAACGTCTAAAATGACTTGTGTCACAGATATTTGACGTGATATGGTATGACGTCATAAACACCCTAATAAATCACTATATACTGACTTTGTAACAATTGAAATACAGATTAATTAAAACCTTTATTATGTAATCTTGTTACCAACATCCTAATAATAGAATACATGGCAATACTTACATCTAATAGAAACATAATAAATTGATATAGTCTGGGTTACCTATACTTGGGTATGACTCATTTTTAAAAGTGAGGGGTTTAATATTCGTTTTTTTATAATACGCGCCGTTAGATGTCTCTACTGTAATCCGTCAAATTTTGAATTTATATCGTAGATTTGATACTCGGTTGCAAATCAAAAAGGCAATTATCATTATTTTGATATAAGAGTAATAATTTGAGGTGGGTTGGTGAATTACAAAAGTAGATGAAAAACAATGCAGATGCAAGACGTACGTTTTCGACCGGCCAATGAATTGCACAACAGACTTAAGTTACAAATTGGCATCCTTTTCATCCTTTTCTAATAAGTTGTAATATGTGTGAGACTGTAAGAGACGCCTTGAAGAGTAAGCATATTATTACGATATACATCAATGAGTTATACCCAAGTATAGGTGGCGCAAGCAATATGTTGTATTTCAGATGCATTTCAAATCACTACAAAGAATGAATTATGGGAAAAGAAATTAAATTATCACTGTACTTAAACAGAACACATTTAGCAACAATGTCTTTCATAGCATAACTTTTTATTTCATCAGACAGATTACCGACAATAAAAATATTTAAATTCTTTGAATGATAAGTATAGTGGTATAAAGATTCATACGTACAAAATCTACGTCCCAATACGAGTATGCTAATGTGATTTGAAGTATCAACTACAATATTACAAATTTGTATCACTTTATTTCCTTGTACCATACAGAAAGCATTCGCAGCAGAATGAGTATAGATACAAAAAGTAGCAAATTTGTAAATCAGTTTTTTATATTGTTTTACACTTGTGCAATACAGTAATGGACCCATATTATGCTCATATTGATACAAAAAATTCGTAGTATTTCTTTCGGTTATTAGTCGTAACCATCTAGCTTCAGACAGTCTTCGACAGATTTGTTGTAGGGGATTTGTGGGGCTTTTAACAAGATTCTTTAATTTTCCTAAGAAATTTTCAAAAGGAAATGCTGAAAATGCATCTAGTTCTCCATATAATTCACAATCTGCACTTAAATGACAAAGAAGGTGAACATTGTATATCATAAATTGTGAAGTATACAGTTTTTCACAATGTACAACAAATTTATTTAATATTTCACCTGGTAACTTGCAACCAAAATGAGTGATATGGCGATTACATGAAAGAATAGATATAGCAAAATGAAATAGCAAAAAATGCTCGTATACTGATACATCAAGAATGTCCTTTAATACAACTGGCCCTAGGTATAAGAGAAATGTTCGATACTCTGTCGCTTTCCAACGAGATAACTCTGAGAGCGATCTCGGCTTTCTGTTAAACTCACACGGAATATACTGTTTCAATGATAATAAATGCTGAGATAGTAAATTTGTCATTCTACCACTAAGTCGCACTTGTAAAGGGTGACCACTAACCCACACATTCAACAATTTACGCATAACTCCGCATATAGTCAATTGGAAAACACTTGACCATATTCAAAGAAAGTTCAGAAAGTGGTGATGTCCCTAAATGATAATCTTCATCTAATTGTTGTGAAAACGTTTCATTAGTTCTAAGTGAAGACGAAATGCCCCGTAAAACTACCCTACCATTACAATATTCCCCATGTTCACTGCATTTGTCACATGAAGAATATCCTCCATGGGATTTCACGCACTTAATGTAGGCTCGTGCGGGAGCATCGCAAATGACACTGTGAATTTTAATCACATACTTGCGTTGGTTCACTACAAAACCATTTTCTGTTAATATTTTAGCTTCATCTACGAAATCTTTTAGATATTCATTTAATGGTGATGGTTTTTGAGTGCCACAAAATATTCCAATAGGGAAAGGGTTACTATTAATATTTTTAATGAGAACTAATATGGGCCACCGGCTAATGTTTGAACTGCGAAATAAAGGAATACCATCAACATTGATACTTATATTTATTGGAGAATTTATTAAATTTGGGAAACTCAAAATACAATGTTTAAGACCATGAGCTAACCCTATATGACAGTATTCGCCATTATCTAGTTTTTTTGTAATAGTTTTGACAGGAGTTTTAAGCAGTGTTCTGCAATCTAATGGCAGTTCACGATGAAAACGTGACAAAATGTGCAGTAGTTCGGTAACATTAACATGAGGAATGCGACTCAGCGACTCTGAATTGTCCATGATCTTAGTAAAGTGGCGAGGTCATTATTCTGGTCATCATTAATAATACCATCATCACTGCATGCATTATCATAAATATTATTTTCATCAGAGCTTCTAAAATTTTCACTTTGAACGCATTGGTCATCATAAGAGTTTGTAGAATTATCAGAACTATTTAGTTCAGTAGGGAGGTTTTTACTTTCAAAATATTGCTCTTGTATACATTCTTTAATTTGAAAATCATTTGAAGTACTACACAAATTTTCAGAGTCTCTTGAATTGTTATTTTCTAAATGTTGACTATCATTATAATTGGAGGATTCAATATTGATTTCTGTAGCTATCGTTTGAACTGCATCTGCAACACGACGATACAACTGTCGCCTTCCTACAGGATATTTATGTTTGTATACCAGTTTTTGCTTTTTATGAGAACTCATTTTAAGAATACGAATGATTGAACACTAAACTATAAAAGGTTTTGATTAATCTATAAACTATGACAAAACTTGGATATCATGTAAAACAAACTTAAAATAAAAATATGTACTTATACGTACATCTAAACTAACAAAAAACTGTTACTTATACAGAATTAAAATTTACCTATTCGGCGGAAAAACTTTCTATTGGAGGCCTTGATTTGTATTCTCCATCAAATTGGCTTTTCCCTCTAATTTAAAACGTTGCGGTGAATGCTTCAACCAAATTTTAATGCAATCTTCTATATCCTTAAGAGTTGCATTTGGGGACGTTTTCTTCACAGCATCTAACAAAAAAATGATAAACCAACATATTTAAAGAAGGAATAGTTTCATACCAACTACAACACTTTTACATTTTAAATTTGCAAACGGCATTTTTTGCGACCGTTTTCCATAAAAGGAAAATTGTGATGCAAAGTTATTTGTAATAATATATTTTAAAATCCTGTTTGTTTTCGATGTGGCATCCTTACCACCAATCGAAGATAAGAATGATACCTGTAGAAGAAAATGAAAAAATTCACAGAAATAACATGTTTTAAAAAGCTTACCAAATTAGAAGCATTAGCCACAATTTCCTAATAAGATTCCAATTTTGCCAATTCTTCGTTGGAATTGATGGGAAATTTTATAGGTAGTTCTAGTCGCCGAGATGTATTACCAGATGTGTTTCCATTATAACCCTGTTTTAGCAAAGATATTATTTCTTTGTTTTGCTCATTTATTTGAACTAATAAAGATAAGAATTTTTTTTCAAAACCTAAAAAAAATTAAAAAAATAGATGAAATTAATGAAAATTAAACCCACCTGTTCGGCTAAGGCTAGGTTCAGATGACAAGCGCTCAACGCGCGTTTTGATAACGCGCGTTTACAACTACATACATTTTATTCAGGCCGTACACATGCTAACGCGCGTTTTAGTAACGCGCGCGTTCAACGCTGCGCTAGCGCTCGACTGTTGTCAGCGCGCGTCAACGCCGCTTTGAGATCATTGGTTTTCTATGTTTCCGTTCAGTTGAGCGCGCGCTTTCGACGCGGATAGACGTATTTTAGGGTTCGTCAAGTTCGTCCGAAAATCGTCCGAAATGGAAACCGAAGCTTTTAATACGGAATTATTAATTGATGAAATAGAGAAACGTCCTGCGATATGGGACATGACAAGTAGCGATTATTCAGATAAGAATTTGAGAAGACGGGCTTGGGAAGAACTCGTCCTTATATTTTGTGAAGGACATGACAATGAAGAAAAGAAGAAAATATTATGTGAGTATATATATATTTATTTACATTTACAATCGATTTGTGTTACAAGTTAAATATAACGATCCTGCCAATCTACTTTTCCTTCATTAATGAAATAGTTTGTTAAATGTACTCGAACATTATCCGCCTGTCGCACAGCACGTCCGGTATAATGTGAGGCTAGATTTTCCAGGGGTGGAGTATAAAGTGTGTCTTCAAAATTGTAGCCATCCCTGATTCTGACATAATTATTTAGTGTACATATCGCTTTTACGATCTTTTCTGCAAAACCGATGTTAACATCTAACGGCCTGTGTAAAATGCGCCATTTATTGCACATTATGCCAAAAGTACATTCAACATACCGGCGTGCTAATGTCAAACGGTAATTAAATATTTTTTTAGCATAAGTTAGTGACCTTCCCCCATATGGACGCATTAAATTCTCCATCATGCCAAAAGCTTCATTAGCCACTATCACATATGGCAACGTTGTCGGTCTATTTTGTATTAATAATGCCTTTGGCTCAGGTAGATCTAATGACCTTTCTGTCAGCTTTTTGTACAATGAAGAATTCTTGAATATACCTGAGTCACTGTTTTTACCGTAGGCACCTATGTCAACCCACACAAAACAATAGTTTGCATCCGCTAGCGCCAATAAAACTAGCGAAAAATAATTTTTATAGTTATAATACATAGAACCCGTGTGTTCAGGCTGGATTAACCGTATATGTTTCCCGTCCAAGGCTCCCAAACAATTGGGAAACTTTGAGTTCTTTTCAAATATCGTGGATATTTCACACCACTTTTCTTTCGTTGGTTCACTCATAACAACGGGCCTTAATTTTTTCCAAATAGTTTCACATACATGTGGTATTATAGTAGCCACAGTAGATTTGCCAATTCTATAGTCGTAGCTTAATGTCCCAAATGAACATCCAATGGCCAAATATCTGGAAACAAACATAAACTATTACTAAATACTGTTTTTTTTTTCAGCGTCATCCCTGCAAAAAAAGTGGAAGAGTTTACGGGATAATTATATGAGAGAGGTGAAGAAAATAAAGACTGTCAAATCTGGATCAGGAGCTTCCAAAACTTCGACATATATTCATTATAATAGACTACAATTTCTACAGGCATCAATTGCCAACAAAGATACAGAAAGTAGTTTCGATGCAGATAATGCATCAACTTCGTCAGAGGTTGCTGAAGTAAAAATAAGTTCTGGCTTTAAGAGTCCTAAATCTACTTCAAGAAAAAAACAAAAATTAAATCCTGCTGATGAAAGATTTGCAAACATATTAGAGCAGAGTTTAGCACAGAAAAATGTGTCTCATCCAAAAGAAGATGACGATGAAGACAAGCTGTTTTGTTTGTCACTCGTTAAAGAGATTAAAAAAATTCCGGAATATAGGCGACTTCAAACTAAAATTGCCATTTATAATTTAATTTTGCAAAACCAAAATGAATTTCAAGGACCACAACAACAGACATATGAATATCAAAATTACCCGGTATCACAACGAAGAAATTATTCATCACAAGAGCAGCGTCATCAGTCATCAGCTTCTGTTGAAGGCTTTCGTTATTATGATTATAGATCACAGCAGTCTAGTGTGTCAAATAATTTTGCACATTATAGTTATACTACAGCAATGGGGTCTCCATCGCCAGTAACACCTACTCCATCGCCAGCACCAACTAATGTCAGCAATGAATCAGAGTTAGAGTTATTCTGCGAGTAACAAAATGTTATTTTTTCTTTAAAAAAATTGTTCCTAAACAAGTTAATTTGATTTATAGATTATGTTGATTATTAAAAAACTTACCTCAATGTAATTATGAGTTTTTCTTCCGGTGAAATGCTATATCGCACAGCGTTTTTATCTGCTACGAGTTCATCGTTTATGAGAGTCAGTAAGTCATCAAATGACTTGATGGACATTCTGAAGTAGTTAAAGAATTTGGGCTCAAATTGCCTTAACTTAGGATATAAAATAATGTACTGACTTTCAGTCAGCCTGGTTGACAAAATTGGGTGAACCCAATATCTCCGTCTTCTGTTGTGTCGTTTCTGCCGTCTGTATAAAATCACGGATAAAACTGTTTCTACGTCCATCTTCGACAAATGTAGAACTCAAACTGGCCGCAACAACGCGCGTTTAACGCCTGACAAGCGCGCACCATGTGAACACTATACAAAAATTCAACGCGCGTTCAACGCGCGCTGAGCGCTTGTCATCTGAACCTAGCCTAAGAGTTGCATTTGGGGACGTTTTCTTCACAGCATCTAACAAAAAAATGATAAACCAACATATTTAAAGAAGGAATAGTTTCATACCAACTACAACACTTTTACATTTTAAATTTGCAAACGGCATTTTTTGCGACCGTTTTCCATAAAAGGAAAATTGTGATGCAAAGTTATTTGTAATAATATATTTTAAAATCCTGTTTGTTTTCGATGTGGCATCCTTACCACCAATCGAAGATAAGAATGATACCTGTAGAAGAAAATGAAAAAATTCACAGAAATAACATGTTTTAAAAAGCTTACCAAATTAGAAGCATTAGCCACAATTTCCTAATAAGATTCCAATTGTGCCAATTCTTCGTTGGAATTGATGGGAAATTTTATAGGTAGTTCTAGTCGCCGAGATGTATTACCAGATGTGTTTCCATTATAACCCTGTTTTAGCAAAGATATTATTTCTTTGTTTTGCTCATTTATTTGAACTAATAAAGATAAGAATTTTTTTCAAAACCTAAAAAAAATAAAAAAAATAGATGAAATTAATGAAAATTAAACCCACCTGTTCGGCTTAATCGTGATGTATGAGTATTTACAGGTGTATTTAGTCCACTAATATCTTCACTAATATGCTCAAAATCTAAAATTGAATACACAATAACTCAATTGTTTGTTGTAGTGATAACGATAACCCACCGGCTTGATCTAATCTTGGCGTGGAAGTAGTAGTAACTGAGGTATTTCGTGCTGCATCTAAAGTTTAATAGCAATGAACAAATTGTTTATGGTCTGATACACGGTTAACATACCGGACAGGATGGTTATGCATGATGTATGTTCCAGATTGGTGTTATTAATACCTGAAAGAAGTTACATATTTTGAAAGAAATAGCAAACATCATGATTTACATAATACAATAAGAATCCAAAATTTATACGCCACTGTACCTCACATGTACTAAAGACGAGTGTACTTTCAAGAATCAGAAATGTCAATTTTAATATTAGCAGTTCATTTGATGTATGATAAACCACGAAGGTGGAGCACTGAATATATAGTACTATATTGCTATATGTATAAAAAACGTGAAGTAACCTTTTTTTTATTTTTACCTTGAATTCCGGGAGTTGAAGGCTCGGAAATTTTGTTTCGTGGTCCATCCCCTTTGAAGGTATTAATAGGACCTTGAAGAAATAATTACTGGGAGTACAAGGAAAAGAAACCAATACAAACAATATCGTCGCCAGGAGTGATTACCGTGAGGTCGTAATCATATGGTATATCGAAAAAGCGAATCGTACATAAAATCATGCGGGAAATCGTAAGCAACATAGGTACAACACAAGGATACTATATAATATAAGGATTGCTCGATCCCTATACTTGTAATGTTGCCCGAGTTTAAGTCATATGTGACGTCACCAACGGACCTGGCTGTCAGAATTGACAGTTATAATTTGCTAAGTTGTCAACGTTTTTGCATTAGCGTTATAACTGTGTGTATGTGTTCGCTATATTGCAACAAAAATGCTTGAACGCCGGCGTGCAGTACGGGACTGTAATAACAATTTGGGGTAGTATTCACATTTTACACTCAACTGGCGCTCATTTTAGCCAGTGTCAAGAAGAACGTCGAGAAATCGTTATTTTAAAGATGGACAAAGTTGAAATAAACTGATTTAGCGGTTACGTCGCGCTAATAAGCCCCCCAGGTATGATCATGAAATTGATAGAAATGGATAGAGGACACCTTAATTACATGTTATCAGTTAAAAAATTTGCGGAAGAAGCCTTACATTTTCCACAATCTTCATTCAAAGTTCACTTCATTTCGTCGTAAGTGAGGTTACATTACTCCAAATTTCATGATTGTTTTTCAGTTGGTACTGGTGTTCTTAACATTCCTGAGTGCCAACTTTAGTTAGTTTCTTAAGAGGTTATGTTATTTTTCCACGATTTAATTAACTTTAAACAATGATATACAATGTTTTTAATTATACCATAATAGCAGTAAGTAGTTCTCTACATCCTACATTGCTAAGCAGCGATCCATGGAAAATGCGAGTGATGTTCCTTCCCCTCTCGACCGTATTAGGCGGTGGATGCTAAGCGGCGATCGATACGGAAAAGGCGTTCTAAGTTAAGCAGCGATCGCTAACGTAGCTGCGATCCATGGAAAATGCGAGAGATGTTCCTTCCCCTCTCGACCGTATTAGGCGGTGGAAGCTAAGCGTCGATTCATATAAAACATGCAGGAAGTGTCCGGGTTTCCCCTCTCGGTGATCGATACCAAGAAATTGTTGCCACATGCAACCTTCTCTACGACATCCTTCTTCCCTAATGCATTCAAGTTTAGACTGTATAAGCTTCAAAAAGTGGTGTTATTAAAATGTCAGTCACATGGAAGTGTCGCTTATTTGGTGTTTAAGTCGAACAAAACCTAAAATTGTATTGTATATTATACCTGTTGTACTACTTTTATTACATTTTCTTAATATACACGTTAAACCCAACATATTTCATTTTAGTAGGCGAAGGAGTTAACATAACCTCCTACAAAAATTTACTGTCACCTTTGTTTATTAGGGGAAAAAGAGCTGTCACATAAAATTTTTCAGTTTCACCAACTTAAGAATTACAAAATATACGTAAAATAACACCAGATTTCCAGAAAATGAGGTGCTTTTAATTAAGATTGTGGAAAATTTAGGCCCTCTTCCGCAATTTTTTTTAATCTAAACGTGTTATTAAGGTGTCCTCTATCCATTTCTATCAATTTCATGATCATACCTGGGGGGCTTATTAGCGTAACGTACCCGATTTAGCTGCAATTTCCATGGATGATGAAGAGTAAAAAACCAAAAACGCAGGATGAAATGGGTTCACGATATTTTGAGTATGCGAAAAACCGAAGGAGAATTTGTAGACGATGAATTACAAGTGTTTCTAATATAAATACCTACCTATAACATCCATTTGGACGTATTAGACCCCTTCTTAGCAGACGTTTTTTGAAGCGGCTGGTAGCTTGACCCCTTCACATGGTGCGATTTGCAGCGCCACAAGTAGCACGAAGCGCTTTTCAGAAGCGCCTTCACGCAACAAAAGCGCACGTACCAAGAAGGGCGTCGTTTTTTAAAAAAATTGTGTCTGGTTTGAGGAGAGTTGATTTACTTGTGCCTTAGTAAAGAGCGTACATATTTTTGTACTGATATTTTGTATATAAAGCTAAGTTTGTTATTACTGATATGTGGGGGTTGTAGTTCGACCGTTGAAGGAAGGCGAAGCTCTATTAGACTAAACACTTCATATTGTGTGGTAAAAACCATTGTAGCACGGTGTGGCAAATCCAAAATTATAACAGAAATTGTACAGAAGAGACTTATAAATTTCTGTTCTTACTCATCTGACATTTCCGCATAACCGTATCTTTTTTTCGAAGAAAATTTCCACTCTGCGCAGCGTTTCAAAAACGCATCGTGAGAAGGAGCTCTTAGAATCTTACATAATATAAAATACAAATGACAGTGATGCACAAATCTAAAAATCAAAGCATGCAGTGCGTCTGGGTCCGACAGTGACGTCACTAGACGCAGCGAAAAAATTCAGTGATCGAGCAATCCTTATATTGTATAGTATCCTTGGGTACAACAGTTCTGTCAAATGGACTATGAACCTCTCCTGGTGACTACCGATATTATCACATCCATGGACGCTATAGCCGTCCTCCGTTCCGTGACAGTGCCGCCGTTGTGCGAATTTAAACAATGCCGACTATAGCCGTCCTGTCACCAAACGCAAGACGGCTATAGCAATCGTGTCCATGAATGTGTTATTAATAAATTACTCATAAGAAACTTACTGTCAAATCTAGGAGGACGAGGAAGTTTAGAGGAACTTGCTTCTGATGACTCGTCCTCACTACTAATCATTCGTTTTACAGGGATACGTTTTCTTTTTTCAGTTTTTGTTTCTTCAACCTCACTCTGTACGTCCGAACTGTATTGGCATTGTCTCAACTTTTGGTATGCTTTATGTAAGTCATCTAGAAATGTAAATTGAAACACGCAGGTATACAATCGTCAAATTTAAGTACCACAATCAAAAAAACAGCGTGCAACAGTGTGCAATTTCCATTGTTGTTCGTTTGGAGTTTCAGCTTTTATCAAAGCCTGGTCATATTTATACTGTTGCTTGTATGGGGGCCAGTACACTTCTTTTTTTTTGGCGTCAACCATGAACTATGTACTACTGCGACTGCTCCCTCGTCTGCGAACTCGATGCCTATAAACGTGTTCATGATATGTACACTCTGCAAAAATCCTTGATAATATAGCTGATAACCAAAATGTGCACATGCTACAGGTGATAGGTTACGAAAGTGGGTACTTACAAGTAACAAACGTACAATCGATGTACCTATATATGAGTACTAAGGAACCGCCACGACACTATCTTACAAATAACCAAACCAAACCTAAATGTTAAGTGTTAACAACTTAACACACGCAGACCGCCATTAAATAAACATAAACCACTGCTGCGTGCTGCAGTTTATGCGCAAATCGCTGTTGAGCACACCGACCGCGCCAAAATTCGGCCATTTTAACATTGATTAGAGATCGGTTCGTGACACAGGATATTGAAGAGCCGCACGAGGAAATCGACGAATGACGTCACTGACGAAACTTTACTTAAAACTAACGTCAAGTGTACGTCAGTATGCTACCTGGGTAAGGGCACTGAACGTCAAGATAATACAACTAATCGAAAGAGTGCAAAAGAAAGTCAAGCGCCTAGATGAGCTCATTACCAAAAATACGACCAGGGAAATTAAAGAAGTCGCCATAGAACTAAGAAGCGCGGTCTCACAGTTGGCGAATGACGAGATAAGAGCCTTCATCGAGGAGAAGAATCCGATGGCACGCAAAAAGGAAGCAGCCCGGCAGGTCTCCAACTAGTGCCAAAGGTGCAAGACGGTGATCGCTGCCGAAGATCGAGAACGCGAGGAAATCCAGGCAGAAATAGACGAATCCTAAACCGAGGAGATTTGGGAGGTGGTTAAAAAGAAGTGGCCCGAAGGAAGCGCACGGGGAATGATGGACGCCGGGGAAGCGTGGATAGAGAGTGAAGTCGTGCTGTATAGAACGGCTGAAGGCGATACGGTCCGGGAAGAGCTGGCGGGCCGTCATCCGGAATTCGCAAAACATGTAAAAGGGCTCCAAACGTTTAAAGGAGGTATAACCACCTTCCGGAAATCCGAGGCGGTCATAGAGGAGGGGGACGAGGAAAGAGACGGTAAAGAAAGATACATTTTCGTGGCAGCCATCGAAGGCAAGACCAATGAGGAGAAGGCCAAAGGGGTCATCAACACAGTCAAGAAAGCAGCACTACAGCTGAGCGCCAAGGGGCAAAAACACGTCACATTCTTTACCGCACCCGAGGAGAGGGACATATGGATGAAGGTGGCAGAATGTGTCTTGTACAACAAGTCGATAGAATAACTGCTTCGACGGAATGCGCAAAGAAAAGAAAAAGAGGCAAGAAGTATCTTTCCTAATAAAGGAAGAGGGGAAGACGTACGCGGACCTTTTAAAGGGAACCAAGAAGGGGCTGGTAGGAGAGCCCTGCCACGCAGTGAAGGCGATCCAAAAAACCAGGAATGGTCACCTACGCCTCGTCCTAGACAAAACTAAATCCGACATCAAAGGAGCCAAAGAAAAGCTCCAGAACGAAATGGGCTCGAAATGCACAGTCAGGGGCGATGAAAAAGAGAAAGCGGTCTTCCACCTAAGGGACATTGACGAAGTGACGACGGAGAGAGAAATAGAAGAGGCACTAATGGCATTGCTGAAATCGGACACTCCTGATAAGCTGGTGGTAAGGCCCATAAGAGGACCGGAGGGAGGCAGCAGGGCCGCTACGATACTGGTGGACAAGACACTAGAGCAGCAGCTGGAGAACCACAGCAGAGTTTGGATAGGGATTGTCCCCTGCCGTATCAGGAAAAGGGTCGAGGTGGAAAAATGCTTCAAGTGTTGGGAGTTCTATGAACCAGGGCACAAGTGCAGAGAGGGAGAAGCGTCCGTTAAACGATGCTACAACTGTGGACAAACGGACCATGTCAAAGAAAAATGCGAGAACCCGAAGAGATGCTACATGTGTGAAGAGGACGGACATGTGCCCTGGACCATGGCGTGCGCCAAGTTCAAACAAGCAGTCAGAAATGCTGAGGCTAAACGAAGATCGTCGAGGCTAATAAACAGCTCGGCCCCAAGGAAAAACTAGTCACTCGTGATATTAGTCTGTGATAATCAGTTATTATTAACTCGTGTGCGTGTCAACTGTACCTGGTGCCAAGCCGAAACCTTTTAACGTGTTGTGTAATCCCTGTTAAATTTATATAATGATCAAAATTCCATACCGTAGTGTTAAGGCAATCCAGGCCAACATTAATAACTCAAGAGCGGCCTTTGACCTGCTCTGGCACACCGCAAATGAGCGGGAGGTAGATTTGCTAGTGGTATCTGAAGTGGGTAGGACTGTAAAATCCGATATGTATAAAGATAGTACGGGCCGTGTCGTAGTAGCAGTTTTGAATAAGAAGGCAACCGTGGAAAAAATATGAGTTGGAGAAAATTACATCTAGGTGGAAGTAGCAGGGCTAGTGGTGTGCGGATGCTACTTTCCGCCCAATGATAGCCTTGAGGATTTCAACAGAACAATCAACAATCTGGTAGCAGACATGCGAAAAGTGGGAAGCAGAAGAGTGCTGCTAGCAGGCGACGTTAACGCTGCCTCAGTCACCTGGGGCGCCACTGTGACAAACACCAGGGGAAGAATAGTTGAGGAGATGATGGCTGCGCTGGACCTGGTGGTATTTAATCAAGGCTCCAACCTTTGAGAGGGGGAGTAGGCGATCGATTATAGACGTCACTATGGGTAGCGAGGCGGTTACCAGTGAGGTGGTAATGTGGGCAGTGGAAGAAATGGAAACATTAAGCGACCATAAATACATCTCTTGGGAGATAAAATAAAAAAATAATAGAGAGAGAACAATAGAGCCCATCGATAATGCGGGATGGATGGTTAAAAGGCTGGATGAGAAGAAGCTAAAAGACATATTAGAAAGTACCGACGCTCCTAACTCTCCGGAAAGATTACAGCAAGTTATGCAGCAGATTGCAGACTATTCCATGCCCAAGCGCAAGAATAGAGAAGGCAGACGCGCAACATACTGGTGGGACGAGGAAATTGCTGCAACGAGGAAGGAATGCATGGCCCTTAGGAGAACGATCGCTAGAGTACACAGGAGAGCCGACAATGGAGGAGAGGAAGAGACTCACACATTAAACACGATATACAAAGATATGAAGAAGACTTTAAGAAAAAAGATACAAGAGAAAAAGAAGACCTTCTGGCGTAAGCTGTGTGCTGAACTCGATGAGGACATATGGGGAAGGGCCTACAAAATTGTAACTGGCAAACTGGGAAAAAGATCGAAGGTTGTTAACAAAGCTTGATGAAAACTACCCGTTTTCTTTTGGGTTTTTTATTTCTTTTCACGATACAATTAAATTGACATAACTACTAAAAAATGCGTATTTCCACTCTCTTTTGTTTTTTACAACCCTGATATATGTCCAGCAATTTACAACAAAGGTAGTCGGTACAGACGCTGATATTATCGCAAAAACAGATAGGTTATTCCCGCTACAAAATAAAGACACGGAATGGAAAGCATGGGACACGAAACTAGAAGAAGAAACCCCCCGTAAAGTCACCGTTCAGGAAATAAGGGACGCCGTTAAAAAAATGCCAAAGAAGAAAGCACCCGGCCCGGATGGGCTGCCACCGGAGCTGGTTAGCAGAGTGGCAGGAGCGAGACCGGAATGGTGTACAAAGGGGTTTAATGAGGTTATGTCCACGGGAGAGTACCCAGCGAAGTGGAAAGAGGCGAACGTAGTACGTATACCAAAAAAGGAACCGGGATCGGTGAGACCAATCTCTCTGGTAAGCCACTTGGGAAAGCTGATGGAGAGAGTACTGGCAGGAAGAATAGCGCCATATGCAAATTTATCGGAAAGCCAGTTCGGATTTAGAAAAGGGAGAGGCACTGGGCCGGATTAAGAACACTACCAAAAACGCCATGAGCGGTACCAGACACACCAGGGAGGTAGCAATTATTGCCTCACTAGATGTGCAAAATGCCTTTAATTCAATTCCGTGTAAGGTAACAATGTACCCGTGCCTTTATTTATGGAGCGTGTAAACGCTCCTTTACAAATGCACTACATTGACATCAATAGATGTCGCTAGCTAATCATAAATGATAACCTAACCAAGTGTCATTTCCACTTCCTAGTCGTAGTCTAATCATGGCTGTATAAAAGGAGGATCCCTTGATTTTAGAAGACACTTCTATCCTGTCATTTGATGACCGAAAACCTGAATCCAGACCTAAAACTGATAATCATTCATCCGATTTCCCGTTTGCATTCGATACCGTTTCCGTTCCGCTTATATCCTTAACCCACCTGTCCCTGCACCCTTAACCTCGCCATTCATTAGAAATCATCCAGTCCTTGAAAGACGAACCCTCAAACACCCGGAAGTTCGATACCTGTGGGGCCTGTGACCCGCATGTAGCCAACTCCCGCTTGCTTGATTTAGTCGTAAGGTTGTGAACGTTAAGCGGAGGTAGTGGCCGTGTCACATCTTGCTTTTCGTTACCATACTATCACCAGTACCTTAGATACGAAGCGAGTCAACGTACGGAAACTGGGAACTGTGGGGCCTTCGACCTGCATTCCCCCAGTTTGCGAACGTTGATTTTGTTTCAACCTAGAGCGTGGTGTACTGGGGTCGTGGCCGTGTCACATCCTGTGTACCACCTCTAGCATAAGTACCATACCGCACTGACGGGCCGAGTATTCGGAAGTGCTGGTGTCATTCACCTGAAATAGAACCCGGCGGTACCAATCATTCGCACCCCGATTAATCGATAGCTTACCAACTCCCGGATAAAAACCCGCTAATCGATAAACTTACAGCTACCGGCCAACTTAGAGTACCGCTGAGCCGAAGCGAACAGCTCCGACATCTCGACACCTGAGATCGCCGCCATTGCCCATTGTACCGCAACCTTAGACCATATAGTACATGGACTGCTATCGCCCTATGCTTTCAATACAAAATGGGTGGTCACGGATAGAGGGCACTGTAGTCGTGGGTATGTGAATCTCAGGGTAAACTAATGCCGTATGAACACGACTCGGATCGCGTAAATAGTAACTTTTATGGTAACGGCGTAGTACGGGAAGCTTTAAATACTCCTGATTATCTTCTATACGTCCACAAATAAGAATAGGTTTGCTTTTTTTGCCATATCTACACTATTAATTAATTGACGTTTGTGAATTTATAGGTTGACAGCCTCAAATCGTGTCTCAACGGACAATTTCGGACAGACTCGTTTACCCTGAAACGCACATACCCAGGCGATGTCCTTGACCATATTTTAGTTACAATTAGCAGTCCATGTACTATATGGTCTAAGACCGCAAACTGAGGCAACGGCATAGCAGAATACTACAGTATCGACAACAAAACCAGGGATACCAACTAAATACTATTTCTGTATTCTGTGGTGTAGATACACGGTGTCCAAAATAAAAGAAAACTGGTGTGTAAATAAGTTTTATTTAGAGACTCTGGGGCACGACTGCAGCTACCCGCATGCCCACCGAAAAACCCTTACATCCGACGAGGGTCATTATGGAGGAACTAGGGAAAAAGAATACGCCTAGATACTTAAGAAAACTGATATATTTACCTCACCAATAGGAGGAACACAGTTAAACTGCCGACAGGGAGGAGGTATACTTTTGAATCCAACGGAGGAGTGCCGCAGGGCTCGGTGCTGGGGCCAATACTATGGAATATTGCCTACGACGGAGTGCTGAGATTGGGAGTGCCGCCGGGAGTGGAGTTTGTGGCCTACGCGGATGATGATAGTGTGGTGGTAAGAGACCGTGAGCTCGATAGGGCGGTGCAAAAAACGGAGGTGATAAAGAAAGCACAACAATGGATGGAAGAGAGAGACCTTAAGCTAGTTGGCGCAAAGACGAAAGCGGCTCTAATGGCCGGTAAAAGAAGGTTACCGGAGGCCAGCCTGGTCGTCGACAAAACGAGGGTTCCCCTAGAGAGAACAATAAGACATACTAGGGGTTAAAATAGACAGGAGTCTAAGCTTTATACCACATGTAGAAAGAGCAATCGACAAAGCGAGTAGAATGGCGGATCAGCTAAGAAAAACTACGGACGGCCATAGGTCAAGAAAAAAGGGGGAAATGGAAAAACCTGTACAACGATTTAAACAAAGATCCCTTCGGACAAGCGTACAAGATAGTAGCGCGGTCCCTCAAAATGCCAGATGCCAGGGTCGAGCTTTCGGCCGAGCAGAAAGAAGAAGAGTTCGAGAAACTCTTCGTCTACAGATGAGAGAATAGCGACACACAAGAAGAACCAAATATCGCGGACGTCGAGGAGATAGACATGGAAGAATTCAAGGGCGCAGTAAATAGGATTAAGACGAATAGAGCACCGGGGCTTGACGGACTTCTACCGGAGATAGGCTAAACCACATATCTTTATGAGAATGTATAATAAACTTCTAAAGACGAATAGATTCCCCGAATGCTGGAAGAAGTCGAAGTTAGTACTGATTCCAAAGCCCCAAAAAATAACAGACGCGGAAGTCAAACATCGTCCGGTATGTCTACTGGACGTAATGGGAAAGGTTTACGAAAATGTACTGAAGACGAGACTGCTTGCCAACATAAAAAAGAATGGTGGCATAAATGATAATCAGCATGGGTTTCGGACGGGCAGGTCAACCACAACAGCAAATAGGAGGCTCAGCGAGGAGGCCGAGAAAACGGGATACGGAAAGATGAGATACGGCGTGGTAGTGCTCTTAGACGTAAAAAATGCTTTCAATGCGGCATCGTGGAGGTTAATTACGGAGAATTTATCTAAAAGGAAGGTAGATAAATATCTACAAAACGTCACTGAAGACTATCTTAGAAAAAGAGTGATTACGGTATCGAAGGGAGTAACAAGGGCGGTGTATGCAGGGGTCCCACAGGGATCAGTGCTCGGGCCAGATCTCTGGAATGTGCTGTACGACGGACTGATGGGTGTGGTGCTGCCCAGAGGAGTCAAACTGATCTGCTACGCGGACGACGTGGCAATCTGGGCTACGGCGGAAAGCGTGGCCAGCCTTAATACTAAGACCTGCGCAACTTTACACGTTGTGGACGAGTGGATGAGGAGGAACGGCCTCCAGATAGCCCCTGAAAAAACAGAAGCGGCGGTGCTAAATAGGCACCTACCACTGAAGGGGGTGTGTATAGTACATAAGCGGATAGTAATCCCAATAAAGACGGAAGTTAAATACTTGGGCATGATCCTGGATAAAGGATTGCTTATGGGAAAACATGTAATAGCAGCTACGAACAAGGCGCTAAAACTGATGGGAGACCTAGGCAGACTGATGCCCAGAATTGGAGGACCCACTCAAGCAAAGAGGCAAGTAATAGCACTGGCGGCCCAGTCAATAATTATGTACGGAGCCCCAATCTGGCTCAAGGCTATGAGAATTAAAAAGTACAACCAAATCATAAAGACAACCCAGAGGCAGATAAATATTAAAATTGCATCCACCTATAGGACAGTGTCTGCAGAAGCATTATGCGTAATCAGCAAGATGCAACCCCTAGAGCTTCTTGCCAAGAAAAGGAAGAAGATGATGGAACAAGTATGCTATGACGGAACTGAGACTGCAAATAAAGAATTATACGAAGAGTGGCAAAGACAATGGGATGATACACAGAAGGCGGAATGGACAAAACGCTTGATTCCACAAATCGAAGTATGGGTGAGCAGTAAAATGGGGAAACTCATTATTATATTAGCCAATTTCTGTCTGGGCATGGATGTTTCGGATCGTACCTGAACCGAATAGGGAAAAGGGAGACCACCAAGTGTAAATTCTGCGACGCAGAGGTGGATGACCCGGAACACACCTTCTTCAAATGCGAGAAGTGGACGAAGCAGAGGGATAAGCTTTGGACAGCGATGGTGGAGGTTACACCAGAGAGCATTGTAACGAAGGCAATTACAAACCACAATATATGGAAGATGTTTAAACAATACGTAGAGATGATCATCTCGCAGAAAGAGGAGGACGATCGAGAGAGGAAATAATTCTAAACTGGCCACGTCTGACGGATGAAAGTGCGAGACAGTGCCCGTCAGATAAAGCACAAGGCCAGGAGTGGTTTTAGTGGGTGCGAGTCCCACACTACCTTGCGCTGAAAGACCTTAAGGCGCCTGGTGTCCATTATGGATTTCCACTCCTTTATAAAAAAAAAAGGTTATTAGGTTAGGTTGGTTAGAGAGTATCGGTACGCGAGGAATTATTGAAAAAATACGGCAACTATATCGAGGCAAGGACGAGGACGGGGGTCCTAAAGAATGGCGGTCGATCCGGAGTCGAGCAATTAGCGATAAATGAGATAATAGAAAGCGGCTTAGAAGAATGCCGAAGAAGAAAGCTCCTGGTCGGACGGCTTTCCACCGCGAATTTGTGGCTATGGTTTTGCGCGAGAGGCTCGGAGGTGTTGAAACCTGACTTTTAATGGAGCTCTAGAAAGGGACCTACCCAGCAGGTGGAAGGAAGCGACGGTGGTGCCTGATCAAAAAGGACCCAGGACTCGTCAGGCCGATATCGCTTATAAGTCACTGGGTAAACTTTTCGAAGGATCCTGGCATACGAGGCGATTTTTGAATATATCGGATAGACAGTTCGGCTTCCGAAAAGGAACCGGCACCAAGAACGCAAAGAAAAAGATCCACGTCATCGCAGAAAAGCCCTTAAGGGGCACATGGAGAACCAGGGAGGTGGCGGTTGTGACCATCTCTGGTATTCCGCAAGCTTTCAACGCGTACCCACTAAGGTAATAGGGAGCAGCTCTGGAGAGGAAGGGGGTACCATCGAAATTTGTACGACTAGTTACAGTAGCTCCTGTGTAGAGAGGGAAGGCGGGGGCCAAATTATACCGGTCGGGCGGAGGCACACTTTGAGATCTAACGGTGGAGTTCCGCAGGGCTCCGGTCCTGGGACCATTATTATGGAACGCGGCGTAGACGCCGTTTAAAGCTGAAGGTCCCTAGAGGGAGTAGAATTGGTTGCGTATGCTGGACGACCTGACGGTAATAGGCGGACGGATAGGAAGCCTCGAGACGCAGTAAGGACTAGCCAATAGGACGGTAGAAGACATTCAAGAAACGTGGACAGAAGAACACGGCCTCCAGCTGGTGGGGGCCAAAACAACAAGCGCATCCTATGCCGGCAGAAGAAGACTTCTCCTATCCACGTCCCGAGGTAGCAGGCGACACAAATAACGCCGCGGTAGATACATCGACGTGCTAGGAGTTAGAATAGCATACCAGTCTCAACTATATCAAACACGGTAGTTAAAAGGTGATTGAAAAGGCCAATCGCACGGCCACACCTAACTGCATAAGGCTGTTCTGGAACTGGGGCCCTCGGGAAGAGCAGAAGGAGGGTGCTGTCCGCAGCCGTGAATAATGTTATCCTATATTCTGAAGTGAGGTTGTGGGGAGCGCGAGCGCTCAGGACCCGAAAGGTGCGGGACCAATTAGATAAAGTACCACGTAAAATGACTTGGAATAGCGTCGCATTCCGCCCGGTCCCACGAAGGGATCTTTTTGTAGTGGAGAGCTCCCCTCCTCTGAGGCTCTTGGTGGAAGAGAAGGCACGGGGAGGAAAAAGAGAGGAGACCATGAAATATGGCAGGAGGAATGGGAAACCGCTCCTCCTGGACACGAAAGCTAATCAAGAGACTAGACCATGGGTGAGAAGGAGAACATGGAGTAGTTATTACTGGTTGACTCCATTTCTAAACGGGCACGGAGAGGTAGGAACCTCCTTTTTAAAATCAATAGAGGGAGCCGATAGGTGGTATGGGACTGCGGACAGACTGACACGGAGGGGCAGCGCAATCTGTCAGTCCCACGAATGGGAAACTGCCCGTTGGGGCCCTGGTGGACACGATGTTTGGAGAGGCCGGCTAAGTTGGGAAAGAAATTAGCAAATTACATAGAAATAGTGATTCATGCCAGGAGAGGGAAGCTAGAGAGTAGTATGGAGGAATAAGGACATTCTCTGGAAGAATGCGATAGCGATGCCCAGAGGTGGATACCTAAATAGGGAAGAACTGGGATTAGGGAGAAGGGGTTTAGTGGGTGCGAGCCGGCCACTACTACCCTCACCGAAGACTCAAGGCGAGGGTGTGCGATAGGCATTCCCTTAATTCCGGGAATGAAAAAAAGGTTAGGTTAGGTTAAGTTCAAAGTTCAAGATCAAGTTCAAAGTAAAAAAATTCGTTTTAACTCAATAACACATCTCGATCTAACCTAACTGATGAGAGGACAAATTTTGAAATGCAAAAGGAAACCAATTAAAAGACATTCGTGAACGTGAACGATTAAGTTGAGTTAGTGTTAAGTTACGTTTGGTTAGGTTAGGTTAGGTTAGTGGAGGTAGATGGAACCAAGACCACACTCGCTAAATATATTGACATCCTTGGAGTTCGACTGGACTGTAGTCTAAAATATATCAAACACGCAGAGAGAGTTATAGAAAAGGCGAGCAAGACGGCGGCACAAATACAACGACTTTTTTGGAACTGTGGCGGCCCACGGGAAGGGCGAAGAAAAGTGCTTGCATCGACAGTGATGAACATAGTGATGTATGCATGTGAAGTGTGGGCGGTTGCTGTAAAAACCAGGAAAGTGCGCGAGATGATATACAAGCTGCAGCGAAAAGTGTCGCTCGGTATCGCAGCGGCATATCGAACGGTCTCCACAGAAGACATCTTTGTGGTAGCAAGCACCCCGCCCCTCAGGCTGCTGATAGAGAAGAGGATGAATGGGAGAAACAGGACCGAGACAATCGATAAATGGCAAGAAGAGTGGGAAGCCAGAACTTCGTGGGCGAAAATACTTATTAAAGACCTCAGGCCATGGGTTAGACGTAAGCATGGGGAAACCAATTACTGGTTTACAATTCCTGACAGGCCACGGAGAGGTAGGCGTGTACCTACACAGATTCAAAAAGAGAAGATCCCATAAATGCAGAGATTGTGAACAAAGGGACACCGAGGGTCATGCTGTTCTGCAGTACACCAGATGGGAGCCGGCCCGCTGGAGATTGTACATAGAGATAGGTGAATTTCTGGACTCTGATAATATAGTCCCAACAATGTTGGAGAGCCCTCGCAAATGGACGAAGATTAGTCAATACATACAACTGGTGATTCAGACACGTGAAAAGTAAGCAAGGGAGCCCGGTTTCGCCGCAATAACTTAGAAACAAGGACCACAAGCGCACCTCTGGAAGAATGCTTTGGCGATGCCCAGAGGAGGTCGCATTCATAGAAAACGAAGGGGGAAGTGGTTTAGTGAGTGCAAGCCCCACACTACCTCCGCCATAGATCCCATTTATCAGGCGGAGGTGTGCGTAGGCATTCCACCATCCCCACTTGAGAAAAAAAAAGGTTAGGTTAGGTTAAGTTAGATTAGGGTAGTCGCGCGCGAGGATTCGTACTGAGCGGACGTGTTGTAGAGCGCTCTAGAGCTCGCAAAACGAAGTTACGTTAAGCTTTCGGAAGAAAAATACGGGAGTGGTGTCAACGTGTGCGCGCTTAAAAGACCTTTCTTTTGGTGCAAACCGCGATAAAATCGGACCTGTACATCAGGAGCAGCGAATTTTTTAAGTTTTCTCGTGAGAAAGTTGTTTACGTGTGGACCACGTTTTTGGCAGAAGCGGTAAACGACTTGTGAGCGGGACAAGCGAGGTGTCGTTGGACAGTCCTTGGCACAGGGAGTCGAACCCGCACCGGGTCGACCTTATCGGGTCACCCCCGCAGGCGCTAGAGGGCTATCTGTGCGGTGGCGATAAACACTGATCGGTCCACCGGGGCGCAGGGGTAAGTGTTAGAGAAGTAGGAATTAGTTTTTGGTGTTGGGCGCGCAAAGACGAGCATTTTGACACCTGACTCGAGGGGGTAGCGCAGCCCCTTCCGCGCACGCTAAGGGCGCGACACGTGGTTTTTGGGGCGCGGAAAGAGGGGTCGGGCGGTGTTAAAACTAGTGCCGTTAGATAGGTGGTGGTGCGGCGGAGAGTTAGAGGTGCGGTCCGTATAAATCGGTGCACGCGTTCGGGAGTGGCAGCCCTATCAGCTTCCGTGCATAGAAGACTGATAGGGGTGTAGTGTCGGAACGGGTGGAGGGATCTCGACCGGGCACACTTTTTTGAAACCGGGGCGAAAAGACGAATCCGTGGACACCCCACTCGGGGGGGGGGAGCACCCCTAAGGGTTGTGTTTTTCGGTGGAGGTTTTTGCCGGCTGGTGGAAAATTATTACGAGAACGTTGTTGAGGGAGCAGTGCAGTGCGGCTAGGTGCAAAAAGCCGCGTCTTTTGACACCCCACTCGAGGGGGTGGGGGACACCCCTGCGCGCAGTGCTGTTTGGGGGAAGAAGTGCGAACTTGTAAATAGTAGGTTAAGTTAGTTCTTATGCGACGTTGCATATATAGTTTTCTAGGGTAGTAGTACGTGAATAGTGATAAGACAGCGCGAGACACTTGGTGCCGCGTAAAGTGCGCGAGTGCCCAAGGAAAATGCCGGACGAGGAAGAGGTGGTGCCGGAGACGCCCGCCGGTGCGTCTAGGACGACACGCAAGAGACACGACAGCGACGAGGACGCAAGCCGGAAGAAAAGAAGGGGTGCAACCCAGGAAGAAGTAGTGATTGTGTCGCCGAAAGGGAATGTTACTTGCATTGGTGATTTGCGGAAATTCCAAACGGAAGAGGGGATACAGGCCTCTGAGGTGAGGATGGCGATTGACGCGGCCATGGATTTTATCAAAAATTCGAAAAACACTCACAACACGCTCAAGGATCTTGTTAAGGTGATCAGCAACTCTTTTTACGAATTGGAGTGTAAGAGGCAGCTGGTAGAACAAAAATGGGGCCAATACGTAAAAGGGCTTCGGATCGCAAAAGTTCCGGCGCCAAAGGATACTACCCCTACCCTCAGGGTGCTGCTAAATCGGGAGATCTTTACGACAACTGACGATGAGGAAACGGCTACCCCCGTAAAGAGAGTGCAGTACGCTGAAGTGCTCAAGAGGGACGCGGGCACCAGCGTAACCCCAAGGACCTACAAGGAACACGGTACGAGTCCCCATGGAAAGAGAGTTACCTACGAGGATAGGGAAGTGGCTGGACCAACCAATTGGATACAAGAGACCAACCGGAGAAGATCTGCTAAGGTCACGATGGTAGAGAAAGGGGTGGAGACGGACACCGATCAGGAATGGGAGGCGGTCAAGAGAAGGCAAAGAAAACCCAGGCGTACAGACAGTGAGAGGGACACCGGGGCGACTAGCGGTAGCGAGGTCGAGAAAGGCAGGCAGGCGACCACCAGGAGAAAGATTAGGCCGAGACCGGAGGCGGTGTTAGTCAAGCTTAGGAACGAAAACCACATGACTGATATTCTGAAGAAAATTAGACAAATGGATATGGGAGGCGTCGACACGAAAATTGAGGGTATAAGCCGTACCAGGACCGGAGACCTGCTACTGCGGATGGAGAAGAGCGTCGGTAAGGCTACACCAGTGCTGAACAAAATCAAGGCCACAATCACGAACCGAGAAGTGATGCTTCTAGAGGACAATAAAACGCTGGAGGTACGGGACTTGGACGCGGTTACCACGCAGGAGCAAGTCCTGAGGGAAATACTAGGTGTGTGCCCCGAAGCGAGGTGTAGAGTGAAGAGGGTGATTAAGATTGAACGCGAGCAACAAATAGCTTACGTGAGCGTAGATAGCATCACCGCTGCGCACTTCCGAGTAGAGAGGATTCCTGAGAGTTGGGTTAACCTCATGTAGGGTGAGGGTTAAGGAAGACCAGCTCAGATGCAGGCGTTGCTGGGACGTTGGGCACGTGGCTAAGGACTGTAGCGGGAGTGATCACAGCAACAGATGTTTCAATTGTGGAAAGCTTGGCCACCTCGTCAGGGAGTGTGATCAAGAGACGGCCTGTTTTAAGTGCAACGGAGTGGAGCAAGGGCGCGGTGATGGGCATAGGGCGTACACCAAGGCGTGCGGGTACGAGAGACTGAGGGCGGAACATCTCAAGCGAATTGAGAACGGGGGTGCTAGAGGTGAAGTGCAGGTGACGGACAAGACAGAGGACACAGTAGTACATACAGACGAACAATGACGAAAGTGCTGCAAGTAAACATTAATAACAGACGGGAGGCGCTGGATCTCGCGATCCAGACAGCCAGACATTATAACGCTGACCTGGTGTTGATCTCCGAATTGGGGAGGACTAAGGTGAGGAGAGGGTTACTGACGGACCTGACGGGAAAAGTGGCCATAGTTTTAGTTAACGGGGATCTTTGTGTACATAAATGTGGACTGGGAGACAATTATGTGTGGGTTCAGACTAGGGGAAAGTACATTTATAGTGTGTACTTTCCACCAAACGATACGACGGACAAATTTGAGGCTACGCTCGAAAAGTTAAAGAGACATGAGAGCAAACGGCGCGCGCGATTTAATAGTGGCGGGTGACGTCAACGCGGCATCTCCGACGTGGGGTGCCACGGCTGTCAACAGAAGAGGAATTCAACAGGGGCAACACGCCTACCTTCGAGCAAGGTGCTCGGAGGTCCGTCATCGATGTGACCTTTGTCGCGAATGGACTACAAGAGCGAGTCAAGAAGTGGGAGGATGAGTCTTTGAGCGACCACCGCTATATTCTGTGGGAGATAGGGGACAGCCCTCTCACACCGAGACCACGGCAGACGTCGAAGGCATCCACGGCAGGATGGAACAGCAAAAAGATAAATCGAGCGGCCCTGGGGGAAATCTTGCAGAAGGCAAAGAGAAATGAAGACTGGCAGGTACCCAAGCTAACCAAGTACCTTCGAGAAGTGTGCGATAGCACAATGCCGAAAAGAAGACAGGGCCTGAAACCACCAGCGTACTGGTGGAGTGAGGAAATCGCCGCACAAAGATTAGTCTGCGTGAACTTGAGAAGGCAACTTCAGCACAGGAGACGTAGTGGCGGGGACGTGTCGGAAGGTGACAGAGTGCTGTGGGAAGAGAGAAAAAAGCTGAAACATCTGATAAAGAATAGCAAGGAGGCGGCTTGGAAAGAGGTTTGCGATGAACTGGATAGCGATGTCTGGGGGAGAGGGTATCAGATTGTGACCCAGAAAATAGGAAGAAGGGAGCCCCTCATAATGACCGATGAAGAATATGTAAAGGCAGTCAAGGAG
This sequence comes from Photinus pyralis, assembly GCF_008802855.1. Classification (NCBI taxonomy): domain Eukaryota; kingdom Metazoa; phylum Arthropoda; class Insecta; order Coleoptera; family Lampyridae; genus Photinus; species Photinus pyralis. Next base: position 657,209 of record NW_022170249.1, read on the forward strand.
CTCTTCCCGGAGCACGACGATCTCGAACCAAACGCGACAGGCGGGCCAATGGAGATCCAGCCGGTGACGTGCGAGGAGGTGCTGGCAGCGGCAGCAGGGCTTCCAGTGAATAAAGCACCAGGACCAGACATAATTCCGGCGGAAATAGTGAAGGCAGTGGCGAAGGCAAGACCGGAGATCTGGACACAAATCGGCACGAGAGCTATTGAAACCGGAGTATACCCGGAGCAGTGGAGAAGGAGCCACCTGGTGACGATTCCAAAAGCAGCAGGGGCGCTTAGGCCGATATGCCTAATAGATTTCGCCGGGAAGATATTAAAAAAGATTTTCAAGGAAAGGATCCTTAAACAAATCGAAGACAGGTTGTCCCCGGACCAATACGGCTTCCGCAAAGGGAGGTCTACGAAAGACGCGTTGGAAAAGATAGTTGGAGAAGTTCGGGACGCAAATAGCGGTACGTGGAGGACGCGAGAGGTTTGCATTGTGGCGTCCTTGGATGTTAAGAATGCTTTCAACTTCGCGTCGAGACAGGCCATAGTTGAAGCGGTGAGGGAACTGGGGGTCGACGACGTCATGGTCAATCTCATGAGCAGTTACCTAACCGGGAGGTACGTGACAGTGAAGAAGCCGTCGGGACAGAAGTACACTTTTAAAGCTAGTGCGGGAGTGCCGCAGGGGTCCGTTTTGGGGCCACTGCTATGGATAGTGATGTACGACGGTACGCTAAGATTGCTGCGTGAGTGTGGAGTGACTGTGGTCGGTTTCGCGGATGATCTCACTGTGGTGGTTCGTGACCGCAGTTTAGAACGCGCGGGAGCTAAACTGCGCAGTACGGTGGACAAAATCAACGAGTGGATGCGGGCACGAAAACTTCAATTAGTGCCTGCTAAAACGAAAGTGGCGCTTATGACCGGAAGGCGGAGGTTACAGGAATATACTGTAGATTTAATGGGACCGCAGGGGTCCGATTTTTTGTGAGCGCGGAATATGAATGTCAGGGATGGTTCGTTTTACCTTTCGTGGGCCGGCCAACCCAGAACCGTAAGGACTCCCCCCAGCGGTAAAGGTGGAATCGACGTACCAGAAACGCCGGGAGCTATGGAGGAGAAAGAAACCACAGATGACGACGTGGTACCCGAGACTCCGGTCGAGGGTAGGAGGAAAAGGGAAGATTCCGGGACGGAGACTGATAGCGACAACCCAGTTCAAGTACAAGTAAAGAGAGCGAAGCGGAGACGAAACAGTGATAGTGTCTCCCAAGTCGTCAATGGGAGACCTAGGCGATATCCGAAAATTACAGACGGAATGCGCAATTCTAGCGGCAGATGTCCAGAGGCGTATAAACGAAACAGTGTCATTTACGAGGAAATCGACCAATACGAACAATGTTCTAAAGGAACTAATTCAGAAGATCAACCAGGAGTTCCAAAGGCTGGAAAACCACAGGCTCTTGACAGAGAATAAGTGGGCCAAGTATGTGGGAGGGTTGAAAGTGGCATCAGTTCGCGACGCGGACATACACGGATCTGGGGGAAAAAGGGTGAACACGGCAACCGGGATGTCGCCGAAGTTCACGCGCGACGCGGCTACGTGTACGGTGGAGAAAGCGAAGGCGAGAGCAGATATGGACTCATACGCCAAGATCGCGGCCGGTGGAAGAGTGCAGAGAGAACCAGTAGTCAGGCTGGAAAGAATGGAGTTACCCCAGCAGAACGTAAGCACGATAACGGATCAAATCAATACGGCAAGGAGAAAGAAGGTGCGTCTAGTAGACAAGACGACCACGGACGACCGAGAGTCTGGTACGGAAACGGAAGGGGAGTGGCAGCGGGTAAAGGAAAGGAGAAGACAGAAGAGCAAAGTAGACTCAGCGAGTGGTAGCGAGGGAACTACGTCAGTGAAGATGAGGCGGCGGCCCCGAAGGGCGGAAGCGGTAGTGGTTAAACTAAAAGGGGAAAACCATATGGAAGAGATACTAAGGAAAATTAGACAAACGGATATGTCCGGAGTCGCCACCAAAATCGAAAGCATTACGCAAACAAGGTATGGGGACATACTGCTGACTGTGGAGAAAGGCGTAGGGAAAGCTGAGCCAGTATTGAATAAGATCAAAGCGGCGATTAGCGACAGAGAAGTGGCGTTGCTAGAAGACAACTGCACCCTGGCGGTTAGAGATTTGGACGCGATTACGACGGAAGGGGAGGTATTAGAGGCCATACGGGGGGTCTGCCCAGATGCTAGATGTCGGATTAAAACCATGTTAATAGTAGAAAGGGGATTGAAAGTGGCGTACTTAAGTATAAACAGGGCAGCAGGCGAGGTGGTTGCTAGGCAGGGGTACTTAAAGAGTTGGATTGACCTCCTGCAGATTAAGACTTAGCCTCGAACAGGTGCGCTGCAGCAGGTGCTGGGAGGTTGGTCACCTTGCAACGGAATGCAAAGGTGAAGACCGCAGTTCGCACTGCTATAATTGCGGCAATACTGGCCACTATGCCAGAGACTGCGTGGTGGAGGCCACGTGTCGCAGGTGCGAGGGACTGGGAAAGGGCATGGGAGTCGGACACAGGGCGTACACGAGAAGATGCCAAAACGAAAAAAAGAGGAAAGAAATGGAAGAGGCAGCAGTAACTATCGGGGCGCAGAGCAGCGGGACTACGGCACAGCAGGATGCCGGGCAAGAGAACCAAGACCGAGACATCGAAGAACAAGTAGACCATGTTTAAAGTAATACAAGTGAATCTACACAACAGGGCGGAAGCGTTGGATCTGGCCGTACAAAAAGCTCAAGAGACACGAAGGGACCTCCTAGTTCTCGCTGAGTTCGGTAGTGCGCGCGCGAGCGGGGGGATGTTTGTGGACCTGTGTAAACGTGAGCATTGGTGTGGACCGTGTAGGCGAGGGCAGGGGATTTGTATGGATACTAACTCAGGGCGTATACGTGTATAGTGTTTACTTTCCACCAAACGAGAGCGATTTCTGGAATCTGATAGCACGGTTTGTGATCAGAGTAGTAGAAACGAGGGAGAAAGAGGCACGGAGAAGAGGCCAGTGAAGAAAGCGAGGATCTCACGTAAACTAGGCTAACACCTAGGTGGCGAACACCAGCCACCGGATCGTCCTCGGTTGAGAAGCATGCCAACAGGCGATACCCGGCCGAGCTATAAAGTCTTAGAGAGAGGATAGGGTTTTAGCGGGTAAACCTCACCGAGATGGGAGGGAGTCCCGCACACCCCCCGCCATAGAGCCAAGCGGGGGAGCCTATAAAAGGTTTCCCAAACCTCAATTAAAAAAAAAAGGTTAGATTAGGTTAAGTTCAAAGTTCAATATCAAGTTCAAAGTAAAATGGTTAGGTTAGGTTAAGTTCAAAGTTCAAGATCAAGTTCAAAGTAAAAAAATTCGATTTAACTCAATAACACATCTCGATCTAACCTAACTGATGAGAGGACAAATTTTGAAATGCAAAAGGAAACCAATTAAAAGACATTCGTGAACGATTAAGTTGAGTTAGTGTTAAGTTACGTTAGGTTAGGTTAGGTTGGGTTAGTCTGGCTGAAGCGTTCAAAGGCGTAAGACGTGTTTTCGTGAGCTCCGGCTGAGTTTATTTTGCGTTGCGGAAGTTATTGTTTGTTTTCTACGGGAGTGGTATTAAAAAACGCGGGTTTTCAAACCACGATTTTTAAAAAAAACCGCACCAAGATCGGACAGTAACTGTGGGCGTAGTGATTTTTCGAAGTTTCAAGTTATAAGTTGTTTACAAAATAAACAATTATTATAAGTGCTTGTTATCGAGGTAAACAAACGTTATCTGTGCTAATTAAAATTAGCACAGATAAGCCCGTAGCGAAGGCGGTGTGCGTCGCATTGGCACGTGGGAGGTGTCGTTGGATTCGTCTCCGCGCGGCGGTTGCAACGATACCCCACAAGCAGGGGGTAGGTTCACCCCTTGGTGGAAGACACCCCTAACAGGGGGTGGTTTCGGTAAAAAGTGCGCGAGGACGTCCTAATTGAGTGTACAGCGCTTTTGGTAGCGCTAGTGGATAATAAAACCGGGTTTGTTAGGATAGTGCGCGAGTACGTCTTAATATAGTGTTTGTTAACTTAACTTTTAGTTTATATAGTAGTGTAGTGGCACAACAAACCTAGCGGTCGCGGGGAGGCGCGAAATCCCCAGTGAGTAGACAGGTGGTTGGTGCGGACATGGAAACGGCAGAAAGGGATGCGACAGTTATGCAGAGCAGACCCAGGATTCTGCGGACCCCACCGGCGGGGCAGAGGCCAGGACAGTCGCTAGGAACTGCACAGGAGACCACTGAGACCACAGAGACCACGGAGATTGAGTCAGATGAGGAGATTCCGGAGACACCGGACGGGTGTGCTCCCAAAAAGCAAGCGAGTCGTAAACGCGAGGATACGAGCAGCGATTCCGAGGACAGCACGACGACGGACCCAAACGTAAGAACGGGTCGGAGCCGGTCGAAACGAACGAAACGCGCCAGCACAACGGAGGACACGGTGATCGTTTCCCCTAAATCGGCCATCGGCGATTTGGGGGACATCCGAAAACTACAAACCGAGGGTCAAATCATGGCCACGGAGGTGCAGCACGCGATAGATGAGACGCTGGCTTTTATCAAGAGCTCAAGAAACACAAATAACGTTTTAAAAACACTGTGCCAACGAATTGGGAAAACCTTCACGGCGTTGGAAAACCACCGCAGTCTTACGGAACAAAAGTGGAGCCGATACGTCGGCAGCTTAAGAGTGACAACCCAAGTCCAGGGCAGTACACCGGTGGTTCGGCTACAGCATATGGGGCATGCAGTCAAACTACCCAGGATCACGAAAGAGACGAAAACCACGGAGTCGCAGACGAGTCCTAAAGTCGCGAGCACATACGCAACGGTTACCGCGAGGCCGGGACCCTCGGGGATGAGTGGACGAGGGACTATCAGCAAAGGGCAAACGACGAAGAGGGTGGAAATTGCCGGATTTACCACGATAGAAGAGGAAGAAACTGTAGCGCAAGCGGTGGCAACAGTAAACAGGGCCAGGGCACAGAAGAGTCGACTGGTGACACAAACCCCCACCGACGCGGAGTCCGAGGGAGAGTGGAGGCAGGTCGGCAGGAAGAAGGGCAAAGCCAAGGAGCAGCGACAGGCGACCAGCGATAGCGAGGGGGCGGCATCAGCAACCAAACGTAGGGCGCCACGAGCGGAGGCGGTGCCGGTCCGACTGAAAGGGGGAAACCACAGCGATGACATTCTGAAACGAATAAGACAGACCGACATGACCGGAGTAGATACGAGAATCGAAAGTATCCAGAAGACGAGGACAGGAGATATTCTCCTGAGGGTGGAGAAGGGTGCCGGCAAAGCGAACCCGGTGCTCTGCAAGATCCGTGCTGCGATAAGCGATAGGGAGGTGACGATGCTGGAAGAGTACTGCACTCTATGCATCAGAGATCTGGGCGCAGTAACCACCCGCGAGGAGGTGCTTGAGGCCATAATGCGGGCGACGTCGCCAGAAGCAAGATGCAGGTTTAAACAGATGGTGCCAGTTGACCGTGGGCAACAGGTGGCATACGTGCAGGTTAATCGAGATGCTGCTGACTCCATCGCCAAGAAGGGGTATCTCCGGGTGGGTTTGACGTCCTGCCGGGTGCGGCTGAGCGCGGAGCTCGTGAGGTGTATTCGCTGCTGGGAGGTTGGACACACCGCGGCCAGGTGCACGGGGGTCGACAGGAGCGCCCTGTGCTTCAACTGTGGCAAATCCGGACACCAGGCCAGGGATTGCAAGGAAGAGCCAACGTGCAGGCGTTGTGAGGGGCTCGAGCAAGGTCTCGGTAAAGGACACAGAGCCTTCACCAGACGGTGCGAGTACGAAAACAGGAAAAAAGCGAAAGAGCAAGAAATAGCCCAACAGGAGGAGGAAGAGGTGTCCCGGAGCCAAGCCCAAGCCAGAGACGACCCATATTGGGCACCGGAGGACGAGCAAGCCGGTGCACGAACTGAGGAAGAGGTAGTCCAAAACCAGGAGGAGGAAATAGATAAACCCAACCAAGATGGTGTTTAGAACGCTGCAAATTAATCTCAACAACAGCAGGGTGGCCCTGGATATGGCGGTGAGAGTGGCTGGGGAAGTGGGAGCGGAAGTGCTTGTGCTTTCGGAGGTAGGCCCGGACACGAGGGGAGTGCAAGTGTTTAAGGATTTGACTGGGTCGGTGGGTATAATGGTGACGGGGGACAGGCTTATTGTGGACAAGGTTGGACAAGGGGTTGGATTTGTGTGGGTGTTGTTAGAAAATGTTTTCGTATATAGTGTATATCTACCGCCAAATGACACTTTAGTGCAGTTGGAATGGAGGTTAGACGGCTTAGGTGAAGCAGTTAGGGAGAACGGTCGTGCAAAAGCGATCGTTGCGGGGGATGTAAATGCGGCATCCCCTATGTGGGGGGCGCCGCACACCAATAGAAGGGGGGAGGTTGTGGAGGAATGGGTCGCGGCTTTGGCGATGGTCTGCGTAAATGAAGGAACCCTGCCCACGTTCCAGGGGAGGGGCAGCGGGACCATAATAGACATTGTGGTGGTGGCAGATGAAGTTAAACAGTTGGTGACGGGGTGGAAAGTGCTGGAAATAGACTCCTTCAGCGATCATAACTATATAGTTTGGAGTTGGGGAAGTCCCAAGGCGACAATAGAACAGGGGCAACGGGCCGACCCTTACAGTCCATGGAACTCGAGGAAGATTAACAAAGAGATGCTTACGACAAAACTGTTAGAGATGAAAGCTACTGAAAGGTCGAGGTGGGAAGCTGATACGATCGACGAACTGCTCCAGGAGGTCTGCAAAGAAGTGACGACAAGGCGACGGTTGGGGAAGAAGAGGGCGGTCTACTGGTGGACGCAGGAGATCGCTCTCCAGCGCAAAAAATGCAATGTGGCCAGAAGGATACACCAAAGAGGGCTGCGAGCAGGGAGGGTGTCGGAGCAGGAAAAGGAAGTCTGGAAAGGGGAGCGCAGAGTGCTGCGTGACATGATCAAGGATAGTAAGCGGCGCTGTTGGAAACAGCTGTGTGACGAGCTTGATATTGATGTTTGGGGAAAAGGGTACCAGATTGTGACGGGGAAGATCGGTAGAAAAGTTAAGGAGGTAGGATGGACAGATGAGGCGTTTTTGGAAACGGTAAAGGGCTTGTTTCCCGCCCACCCGGAGCTAGGGCCAGGCGAGGAGGCGGGTGACCCGGAGGAAAGTATACAGGAGGTGGTGGAGGCGGAAGTGGTTGAGGTAGCCAAGACCCTTCCAAATGAGAAAGCCCCTGGGCCTGATGGGGTGCCTGCTAGTGTAGTGAAGGCGGCTGCTACTACGATTCCGGAGGCCTGGGTTGCAGCTATTAACCGGGCGATTGAAACTGGTAATTACCCTAGCAGATGGAAAGATAGCCGACTGGTACTAATACCTAAAAGCGGCGGCGGACACCGACCGATTTGTCTCACGGATTTCGCCGGGAAGGTGGCGGAGAAGGTCATTAAGAAGAGGCTGGAGGCGGTGGTCGAGCCTAGACTTAGCGGGGCACAGTACGGTTTTAGAAAAGGGAGATCAACCGTGGAGGCCCTCAAGGAGATAGTTGAACAAGTGGAAGGAGCCAACCAGGGGACCTGGAGAAGGAGAGAAGTGTGCCTCGTGGCATCGTTGGATGTCAGAAATGCATTCAACTCGGCTTCGCGGGAGGCGATCGTGAGTGAGTTGCGGGAGTTTGGAGTGCCCTGGAAGCTAGTGCGCTTGGTGCGTAGTTACCTCACGGGTAGGAAAGTGAGCGCGTGTATGCCGTCGGGTGCATCGTACACATTCATAAATAGTGCGGGAGTGCCGCAGGGGTCGGTTCTGGGACCCCTGCTCTGGAATGTGATGTACGATGGGGTTTTGCGCCTAACAGGTGAAAGCGGGGTGGTTACGGTGGCCTTTGCGGACGACATAACTTTGATAGTGCGTGATAGGGAACTAGAAAGGGCGAAGAGGAAAATGGTTACGGCAATCGAGAATGTGGGAAAGTGGATGGAAGGAAGAGGTCTGGAGCTGGTGCCACGGAAAACGAAACTGGCTCTGCTCACGGGGAAAAGAAGAATTGCGGTGGTACGACTTGAAGCCTTGGGACAAACGATTCTTTCGGAAGGCAAGATAAAAGTGCTGGGGGTGTGGGTCGACAAAAATCTGTCGTTCATCCCCCACGCACAAGAGGCGAGCGCAAAGGCTATGAGAGTGTATGGGGCGCTCAGCAAAATTATGCCAAACACTGGAGGAGCAAGGGCAAGTAAGCGAAAGGTGATTGCGTACGCGGCGCTGTCGAGTCTTTTATACGCGGCAGAGGTGTGGTTGCCGGCCACGAAATGGGGAGTGGCAATGGCGGCGGCGAACAAAGTCATTCGGCTGCTGGCAATTCGTATATGTAGCGCGTACAGGACAGTTCAATTAGACGATGTGCTGGTTGTGGCGGGGATCTGCCCGGCGGAAGTGGCTATTGAAGCAAGGGCAAAAAAGTGGCCAAAGGACAGGGTATATCTGGAATGGCAGAGGAGGTGGGAAGTGAGGAACTCCTGGACTAGGACACTAGTGCGGGGAGTGCGCGAGTGGTGCGAAAGGGGACATGGAGAAGTTGGATACTATCTGACCCAGTTTCTGACAGGGCATGGTGAAAACGGACAATATCTTCAGAAAATCAAGAAGAGGCAAGACAATAAATGTGCAGATTGTGGAGAGGAGGACCCTCCGGGGCATGCGGTGATGGAGTGTGCGCGATGGGAGAGCGAAAGGATCATACTAGAGAGTGAGATAGGAGCTCGCCTCGTGGCGGAGAGCATCGTTGGGCAAATGATTAGCGAAGACAGGAAGTGGCGTGCGATAGGGGCCTTGATAGAAAAGATCGGAGGCATAAGGGAAAGAGAAGCCAGGGCAAGAGAGAGGAGGGTGCGGTAACATCCAGGCGCACGATAGGTGCGCCGGCCGGACATGGCTGCAGAAGAATACCGGGAGGTGATACCCGGCCATGTCACACCTGGCAGAGGAAAGGGTTTTAGCGGGTAAACCTTACCTAGATGGAAGGGAGTCCCGCACGCCCCCCCGCTATGACCGCAAGCGGGGGTAGTCCATAAAGGATTTCCCAAACCTCTATATAAAAAAAAAAAAAAAAA
>NW_022170249.1:666494-689134 GCF_008802855.1 Photinus pyralis
AGATTTAATCAACCAACAACTCTTCTACGGATACTTTGTAACACATGATAATCTTGGAAAACATTAGTACAGATGTCATAGTACCCTGCACAAGTTTTAACGTGGTACATGTCCCCAGAAAAGTTCCATAGGTAGTTATGTATGTAAGAAAATCAAAGTTCTTTTTTGAAAGTTGTTATACAATGTCCTTTAAGGTTCAGAGTACGATAGAAAGTCCAACATATTGTTACGATCGAATATCGAGCGCTACACTTGTACGGCAGATAACGATTTACTCTGTATGGAGCCACTTAATAACAAGTGTTGGACATACGACCCTGGAGAACACCTTACAATAACAATTATTAACAACATAAATAAATTGATGAATTAATTAATGTGCTTGCTTAAATTAAATGCATTTGGGCATTGAAAAACTTCCTCTATGATTTGGTCAAGGAGAAATTTAACAAATTCTAATGGATAACTAATTGCATTACGTTAACAAACATAAAACAACAATAATAACCATAATTGTTTATTTTTATTTTAAGGCACAACATTTAGGCATCTGTCACAAATAAGAGAAACTTAAAACTCAAAACAGAAAACGAAAAACTAGGTAGGTTACATAATTTTGTAAACATAATAAATAAATATGACACAAAAATAGAAACGGAAATGTATGATACATTGCTACATGGAATACCTATAATTTGTGATTGAAGTAGTACTCGTCAAACATATTTTGTAGGTAGGTATGTATTACAACAATACAAAATAAAAATTGCAACAAAAAATAAAATAATACATATTATACCTACCTATTGCTAAGACATATGTAGGTATAAATATGAACAGTCATATACCTATATATTTTTATTAAACAATATCCATTACCCATACATTTGATTGCAGGATATTTGTCATCTCACTTCTAAAAACTACAAAATTTTCGTAACTTGAGGGCAATTCTAACAACCCAGAACATGTATGCCCTATTGGAACCCGCCCAAAGCCAGTTGTGTTAATAATTGATACATAAATGTCTCTTGTAGGTAAATCAGACCCGGTACAAAATCTGAAAAAGGCCGAACGTGTACTATCATCAACTTCTTTTATAAATTTTTTCAAATATCCATATATTTCTGTTATTTGTGGCGTAGTTTCGTTTGCATTTTGTAAATGAATTTTTGCCAAACAGTTTTTTGAGGATGGTTTTATGTTGTTAAATAGAGCCATAATTTCAGAGGTGCTAATCCTACTGTGCGTTTGGAATACTTGTCCGAAGCATTTAATAACAAAAGCGGGCTTTTGAATGAGCTCTTTGTGGGCAATGTCCCTTAAGAATAAATTAATATTGGTTTTTGTGGGAATCCATTTTGCATCATAATTGGAGAAAATGTCTAAGAGTTCATCACTGTCCACATTATCGAAGTCCAACAATGCTTGCCGGAGAATTTCCCTTTCAGATTCGCAAACAAAATGCAAGAAATTTTGTATTAGATCTTCATCTTGTATCGCACATCCCAAACAACTCAGAATAAAAACAGGAGCTATTTTTATTGGAATATAACTTTCTGTAGTAAAACCTTTTAAGAATATACTTGCAATCGCTTTCCACTGAGTTTCATTAAAATCGTGTCGCAAATACGGAATTTTCAGATTGGTTCCTACAGAACACTTCTCATAAAAACTGGACCAAAATTCTGAAAGTGTATCTCGGAAAACTCCTCCAACATCCTCTGCGTATTCTGTTTCTCCGTTTGGAAGAATCATTTCAATTTTTAGAGCACAAGAATAATGAAACGTGTGCTTCTGAAAAGCTTCTATCAGTTCCTCAAATATTTTGCCTCTGTGTAGTGTTAACGTTTGAATATTATCTGTTTGCTGAAATTGGTTTTCTGCATTTAGATCTTCAAGGTTTGGACGGTTTCTATCAAGAACATTTGTAGTATAATTCTGTACACTGGTAGAAGTACTCTGAATAGCAGGCAATTGTGCTGACATTGTAGTTGTTTCTAAGAATCGTTCATTTGGATGTATGTCAAAATGTGGATTATTAAATAATTCCTGCAAACCTGGCTCCGAAGCAGACTCCAAATCAAATATAACCACATCATTTGTGGTAATGGCATCCTAAAGAAATTACAATTTACATTATAACTATTCTACAACACTGAAGTAATAGATTTTGCAATAATAAAAGTTCGCTCTAAAAATAATGTGAATTGCAGCACTCACTTTATTAGTTTCGACTCGTGGTACAAACTTTCGCACTCGTGCTAAATGTACACATACATAAGTCTGTCCTTATTGCAAAATATATTATTTCGATTTTGCAACTATAAAAATAATCAAATATGACCATTTTAGTGTTAGCACATTAGTAAACGAGCCCTACATATATTTAGTGTGTCATCTATTTGATTGTTATATAGTTATTTACCTCTTGTAGTATGTCAAGATCTTCATCTAGAAAATTTGAATAAAATCGGGCAGTTTCAGCTGCCACCACTACTTCTGAGGCCTCTGCAGTTGACTGTTCGATGACGTCTTTTTCTGCGGCTAAAATATAACAAGTTAAAAATTCATTATGCAAACATAAATGACGAGAGCGTATTTTCCTCTTAAAAATATTAATTATAAATTTTAAATTTCATTTAAATGCTTCCGTAAATAAGAAAGTTGGCGCTGCGCATGTGCAAAACGAAATTTTTAAATTGGTGTTAGTGGCATTGCGCATGCGCGAAACGAAGAATTGAAATTGGTGTTAGATTTTCTTTTATTCAAAGTGCCTATGTATCAAATTTCATTTAAATACGTCCGTAAATAAGAAAGTTGGCATTGCGCATGCGCCAAACGAAATTTTGAAATGGCTCACTGGTTAGTGCATTGGGCTACAAAGCCGGAGGTCGGGTGTTGGAACCTGGGCTGAGGTAAGAATTTTTCATCTGTGGCAGAGATGAAAATTTCCTTAGATCAGTTTCGAGCATTCTGCCGGCTACTCCGAATTAGGTTTTCATGCAGTTTTCTTAATTCGTAAGGAGTAGTAGAAAACAACTCAAGACCTTCTGCAGGGTCACCTCTAATAGCATTAATGCGGGTCACTCTGTAATTGGGCGCAAGCCTGTTGAGGACGCAAAACTAAACAAAGTTTGGGAAGGACTTGAATATGTGCCGTGAGACAAATTGTGTTCACATTAAACATTTGCAGGTAAATATGATTGCATTGCTTTTTCAGTTGACCTATAAATAATAATATTGAGTTCATTAACATTTAAAAACACTCAGGTTAACCAAATAGATAATATTGCTTGAAACATGGCTTCTGTCAAACATAAAATTACCTACAGTTGTCAAATAAAGATATAGCGTAATTAGTCGGTACGTATATTGGGCACCCTTTGTCCAGAATTTGTGGCTACGTCTCGCCTCAGCTGCAAATTCTGGACTCAACACAAAAAGATTTCGTTATTATGACTAAACATTTCAGTCCCGTTTGACAAACGACTGATAGTCGGTCCTGATGATCAGTCCTGATGGGATAGAGTCATTGTTTTAAGTTACTTTTTCTACAATCGATATCCAAAGTAGGCATTTGCGCTCGTATTTGACAACGCAAACGTCATCTTTTCTGATGAATGTCACTTTGTCGCATATAAGCGACTAAATGAAAAAAACGCACGCTCCCCAATTATTAACTATAAATCAAATATGCATTGCTCAGAGTATCCAATGACAACGAGTAAATGTCATCTGTACTTTTAATTTTCATTCATCAAATTGAATACATTTTTGGAAATATGCGAACTGCTCTATTGTAGAAAAAATCTTGTGTGTAATTCGAGCGCAAATTGATAGTCGATTTCAAGAGATTGCCGCGCTCCTTCGTCGCGCGTCAACTGTCTCTTTCAATCGACAATATATCACTTTGCGCTCTTAATACACAAATAGCTATTTTCACACGTTGTGCGTACCATCAGTCGTTTGTGAAACGCGGCTTAAGAGTATAGTAGCACAATAACCAATTCCTACTCTTGTTTTTTTGTAGTACAATCATTGTATTTATAAATGTTTATAAATACAATGGTACAATTTAAACAATTATTTAGTCCTCTCTAAAAATACTGTGTTACGTACACACATTGAATAAAAACAATGGTATAAATTAGTCTAAGAAAAACCATAGTATACCATACTCGCTATAAGGGCATTATTCCTTTGGATGTTTTACATCTCCCGCTCGTTTTGTAATAACTTTCATCCTCAGTAATGATTAGGCATTCGTTATATCGTGGTTGTTCAGTATTCAACAATACTCTCGTCTGATTTGATTGTGCACTCACCTCTCGAGCCACCATTTTATAAACTTTTATACCATTGAATATAAAATTAAATAATATACATACCATTTATGTTTTTTCGCTCAGATTTTAAATAAAATCGAAGAACTTTTACTTTAGTACTATTCAAAATCTGAGAAATAGATATATCTGGTGGATATTCATTGTGTTTGAAGTCTAGCAAGTCAAAATCGAAATCCTCGATGTTTCCTTTGGGTGAGAAACCGTTAGGGAAAAACACTTTTTGCGCAGCTTCAATCAGTTCTTGTTTCATCGCAGATTTCTCCACTGTCAGTTTCCTAGTTCCTCCCCCTTTTTTGCTACGTACTTGCACAATTTTGTTTCCATCTTCATGTAGCCAACCCATTTCAATATTTCTGGTCGACTTTTCTGAATTGTATTTAATTTTTTTCTTTGTGTGTACCACAGATTCCTCATCATTTTTATTTCCCCTAAATATTTGGGTTCTAATTTTTTCCAGTAGTGATTGTTTAGAAGCTTCTTGTTTCGATGTACTTGGTGCTCGCATCAAACAAAACTCTCTAACCAACTTCCTGTGCCCATAAGCTGGTAAAAATGTTTTTAGTTCTGTATCGGACATCATATTTATAACTTCTTCAGAAATCTGAACAAAAAAAAACATTTGTTAGAATAAATTTGTGGGGAGGAAGATAGTAGGTGAATGACTCTGATATTTTAAATGCTAATGCATATAGATTCAACAAGTCCCTAACTTTTTAAATGTATCCATAAGCATTAGCTTATTAATCTAATACAAACCTGTTCTGCAATAATATTTTGAACAACTTCCTCTGGCACATTATGCCGTTTCAAGAAATCTTCTAATTCCGACATTTTTTCTCAAACCACGTAAAATGCAGATCGTACAACTGAAACTAAGTTAGGTGCTTAATGTGCGTTCCAACTGAATTATGGGTTTTGTTTTGTGTTTTGTTCAATTCAGTGGCTGTTAAACATAAAATTTTGTTTCGTAAGCAAAGTTAAAGCTGTATGATTATGTCGCCACTTGGTTTGTTACTCACTAGTGGTTAAAGGAGACAGTATTGTTCAATCGCATTACTGCGACGTGTGTGAGACGAAATGTGACACACCATATGATACGATCGTCGATCGTCCTCCAACTTTAAGTTTCGACCCTATTGGTTGGTTCACGAAGATAACTTATTAGATAGCCATCTCCAACTAAACTTCAAGAAAACCAATTCGCGAATCCACCATTTGTGCTCAATACCATCACCGAACACAAAACAAAATAAAATGTAAATAGAAGTAACTAGAATTAGTATAATATTTAGGGTAGGTGTAGGTACCTACGTATGATTTTACAAACATTAAGATTAATAACTAAAATTATAGTACATTCTTCAACGAGCGTAGAATAGAAGCTATTATTCACGTGGATGAAGTTCCAAGTGAATAATAGCCATTCTAGGCAAGTAGAAGACTATACTTCCTTTACGACTATTAAAAAATTAAAAGAAATTAGTTACGTTTTTGACGTTTCAAATGGTGACTTATGCGGTTGCTAAGATACGCTCCGTCAGTTTTTTCCAAAGCGATGTGATTATTGCATATTACCGTGAATTCTGAAAAATAAAAGCATGTGATTGGCTAATCGAGCGTGATTTCTTACAAAGAAATCACGCTGTGAAGAATTTAAACTATTATTCAATGTAATATGCAGCAAGAATCAGGGCATTATTTAATAGTCGTAGAGAAAATAATTATTATTACCTACATTGCTACCTACCTGCCTACTACATACAAACAGATGGCACAAAATAAACTCAAAATGTAAGTATAACAACCGGCTCGAACGCTGGAATCTCTTGATCACGTCTCGTTGTTCAGGACGCACACACAAATGAAAAAGTCAATATAGTGAGAAAAATCTCAATATATTGAGAAAAATGCCAATATATTGAGAAAAATCTCGATATATTGAGAAAAATCTCGATATATTGAGAAACATCTCAATATATTGAGAAAAATCTCAATATATTGAGAAAAAAGTCAATATATTGAGATTTTTAAAAGAAAAAAAGTTGGTGACACCAGGAAGCTTTCGTATTACCTTGACCTGTAAGATAATGTTTAAATTCCATGTTACAAAATTCGGTACCGTTTCCACATGCAACACTGATTGATTGACCGAATTTATTCGAAACTACCGCGTTGAAGTTTTTAAAACAGTCCAATGCGTCACTTTTATGCTTAATAAAATTTACGACTCGAAAACTTGTACACCCGTCTTTGAATAGAATAAAGTACCTAGCTCCTGAAATTGACTGTTCAGGCATAGGTCCGCACACATCACTGTAAATTAACTCGCCTGACGCCTGGTTTTGATCCTCGTTAACAGCTGATTTGAAGGGCAACTTATGGGCATTTACGATAATTGGATCGAGACAAATGTCTCGGTAAAATTCGGTAAACAGCTGTTTACCTACGGTGAGCGTGGTTATGGTTGATTTATCGAACGACACGGTAAATAGAGAGCGTCAGATTTGTTTTGTAGGTTAGGTTAAAGGGACTGTTTCATAAATTTGCATGCTTTCTTGGTTTGTTTTTCTTTACTTTGTAATGGAAGTTGCAAAAAGTAATAGAAAACGGAAGTTAATTTTGGCGGCAATAGCCCAGTTGATGGAGAGTGATAGTGAGGATGAAATGATTACAATTTTATCAAAGTCAGTACATCTACAAAAAAGACCTCGAATTGCCATAAAAGATTATATTGAAAATGTGGCATCTTTGTATGATGATAGTTGTATGTTATTACCAATGTGTACAGTTGTATATGAAAATATATTGCTTTCAGTTTTTAAAAGTCATTATAGACTTTCACATTCTACCTTCAATTACATTCTGGGTGGAATTGGTAAATTTTTAATAGACAAAAGAGACAATGGGGTAGGACCGACTGCAAAACCTCCACAAACACAACTACTCATAGCCTTGAGTATGTTGTGTAACCAGCAAGTTTATCGACTTATTTCCGAGAAATTTAATGTAAAGCCCGCTTGACATGGAGCAATAAAAATTGCAATTGCATGCAAGTTGCAAGAAAAATTGCGAAAGGCATGCGCAGTTCAAAGCCAGCTGATCAATTGCTGCAAGAAACTTGCATGCAATTTTTATAGGACCGGTGCTATTTTTCTTGCATGAATCGTGCAATTCTAGGGATAAATCTAGTTGTTTTTGTGGCACCAACCTAGTAAAATACAGCGGCGGCAACTGTGATGCTGAGAGACGCACTCATTACTTGTTTTTACTAATCTTATTTATTCTTGTAATTTTCATGTTTCTTCAAGCAATAAAAATTTAATTTTCATTTGAGGTTAACAACTTTGTTGACAAATCCATATGTTTCTTCTGTTGGCAGACATGTGGCAATTGAAATAGAATTGCACCATGTCAAATACCATGCAATGCTATTGCATGCAAGGATTTGACCTTGCAATTTCTTTCTGCAAGTTCTTGCGCGTAGTATTGCTCCATGTCAAGCGGCCTTAAGCAAATCAACAGCGTGGTTGTATGTGTTGAATGCATCCCTAAAATCTTGGAAGAATAAAAAGTTAAGTTGGCAACAATGTATAAAAAGGTAGAGAAGATGGAGTGCTTTTTGTATTAAAATCAGAGACATGGAGAGAGGAGATCGCTGATCGACGAGTGCGCATCCAAGAAAGGGTGCGACCTCATGGGCGCTGCCATTTTTACACCCGTTGTGTCATGTTGTGTTTATAGTGGTGTTATTTTAGCGTGTGTTCGTGTTTAGGAGAGCTTTTTTCGAGGTTTAAGTGTTTATTTTGTAACGTCAACGTCACTGGCATTTTCTTTTGTTCATTTGGATTGAGATATTAGTTTCTTCCTACGGAGCTGCTGCCGAATAGAGTGTAGTGTATGAAGATTGCGTTAGATGTCTCTGGGTTGCGTCAGTAAACCTTTATAGTCCTGTTCAAATTTCGCGCTTCAATGGGTGTCAAAATGGCAGCCCCCTTGTTTTGTCACTTCGCGCAGTTTCATGCGCTATCTCCTCTCTCCATGTCTCTGATTAAAATATGTAAAATGTATAGTACGTGTGTTTATTTATTTGCAGTCCAAGAACATTTAAAATTACAACAGGTTATGTGTCCAGGCATGCTAGAATTATAAATAAAAAGGAACATAGGAAGGCGCGAGAAAAAGGAGGTTAGAGAGGTTATTACCACGTGCAAGTACGAAATTATCGAAAGTATGGAAAAGGACAAGAAGAATAGTTATAACATTGAAACATTAACCGAGGATAACTACATTTACTGGAAATTTCGAATGGAAATATTATTAGGAGAGAAGGGCGTATTGGAATGCATTAAAGAGGAAACCGATTTAGCGGAGTTAAGTTCAGAAGATAAGATCAAGCAAGTGAAACTAGATTCTAGAGCGAAGTCGTTGATCATTCAGTGTGTTTCGGATTGTCACCTAGTGTAACGAAGCACCCGGAATTTCTCCATTTAGTTTGCCGTTTACAAAGACCACCCTGTATGTAACGTTTGGTTTGGGCTTCGTTACGCAAGAAGACCGCGATATTTTTGTAACCACCGAAGGATGTTGTCCTGGCGAAGATGAGGGGCAATTAATATTCTTTGGTTTCAGCGCCGTTAATTATTTATAAGATGTTTTAGATTCCCATAATAAGTAAAATCAAGGATAAAACGAGTTCAAATCGAGTTGTTTACAAGTTTTGCAGTCCCGTCCGTATGCCTGCATGTTGCGATAAGAGTGTTAAAGCGATAGCGCCGTTTGAGAAGAAAAAGTCCAAAGGAGCTAGTTGCAGATTGGATTGATGAGTACTTAGGTTTGATTACGCTTAATTAGGTAAGCGCTGTTAATTAATGCCATGTTAATGGGCAGTAGTAAACCTTGTCAGAAACCGTCGAGAGAGGTGTCCACAGAGGCGCTGTAATTTTTCTAATTGTTTGCAAGTTGTCCCAGATTTTTAAGATAATTACAGGAGCCGCAATTAATTAAAAACCGAATTATTTTCTACCGCGCTCGGTACGAGCACCGCCCGGCTTTGGAAATTCCATGTTCCACTTCTACCAAGATAGGTTTCCTTTAAAAGGAAAATGCTCATTTTGGGAGGGATCTTTTCTGCTTCATACTTTCGAGTTGTAAGTACGCCTTTTGATTTCTTTAATTTGCGAAACCGTATCATTCCGAATCCACCGAAACCCTTTTGTTTTACCGTTTTACCGTTTGAGCGACCGTAAGTCAAGCCGTTGTCCTTTCCTTTTCACTACCGTTTTGAGTTTCCCTTTTTTGCACAACCGTAACCTTTTGCCACCGTTCCGCTAAACTTCATTATATTCTGTTCTCCTTGCTTTTCCGCTTTTATTTCCCCTAGACACCGCTCATTGATTTATTGTTTTATTCCCTTTAGGAAATTTACCGTCCGGGCCGTTGGCCATATTTTGTTTTAGATAATCCGGAAGTGACCGCCGCCATTTTGTGGTGAACCCTGACCGACCCCTGGTTATTCCGTTCTCCACTTGAGGATACCCGGAGGCTTCCACCCCGTCCGCGAAGACCGAACCGCCCCTTTTCCCAAGACTTAGGGGGTGCAGATTAAGTCTTGGTGGCGCCCGAGTGACCGACCGACCGTCCCCGGTGTAATAATTGAACTGTACAATTATATTATTGTTCGACAATTAAATGAACTTGAAATAATTGTGCTTTCCTTTATTCAGAATACCGTTCGTGCACGAGCTAAGGGGGAAGTTCGTCGCACTAGAAAGCCTCAGGGATAAGACAGCGTATGGAATGTGGAAAATACTAGAGCAAAATCACGAAAAGAAGGGACTCCCCGGCCAATTATTTTTGAAAAGGAAACTTCTGTCAATGAAGGTGAATGAAAATGAGTCACTACAAAAGTTTATCGTGGAGTTCGAAGAGGTCTTAAGAAAGCTGAAGGCGACAGGAGCGGTGGTGGATGAAAAGGACTTAGTTTGCAACTTACTATTAACTCTACCAAAATCTTATGAAACAGTAGTAACTGTAATTGAAAATTTGTCACCCGAATTGTTAACATATGAAAATGTGAAGCGGAAATTGCTTAGCGAAGCAGAAAAACGAAAGTTGGGGAAGAATATTGAACCTGTAACAAATCAAGCAGCTTTTAACACACAAACTGGCTGTTTCAGGTGTGGTCAACGTGGCCATTTTAAGAGAGAGTGCAGGAGTGGCTTCAATAATGCAGGACAAAGAGGGAGCTGGAATCGAGGGTCGGCACAATTTACCAGCGGTAACTACAGGGGCAAGGTAGAGCAGAACAGAGGGTTTCATGGAAATAGGGGCGCACACAGAGGATACCAATCTAGGGGATACCACAGAGGATCCAGAGATCAACGTCGTGATGACAATGTAGGTAGCAATACAAGTAATCTAACAGAAGTTCCAGAAAGTGAGGTGAGCCGAAATGTTTGTTTTATTGGTGAAAGTGATCATGTTAGACAATCAGATTGTGACAATAGCATTATAAAGTTCTTTATTGACTCGGGATGTACGGATCATTTGATTAATGACAAAAATGTTTTTTCTGATGTTGTCACTCTGAAAACGCCTATTAAAATAGCCATTGCAAAAAATGATAACTACCTGTTAGCTACCGAAGTAGGAAATATTAATGTGTTGTCTCATTTAGGAAATAAGAAAGTTAAATGTCAAATTAAAAATGTTTTATATGTACCTAATTTAAGAAAAAACTTACTCTCTGTAAAGAAATTAGAAATGTCAGGAATGAATGTCACTTTTGGAAATGGGAGAGTTGAGATGGTAAAGGAAGGGAAATTAATAGGACTTGGGAAAAGGGAGAGCTTATATGAAATTGAATTTGAAATAGATAAATATGAATGCAATGCTGCGAGTAAAGATGTATGTGGTTATTCAGAATGGCATAAACGATTTGCACATTTAAACTTCTTAAGACCGCCGGAACGCATCAAAAACAGACCTTCGCCATTCCAACAATCCTGCTTTTATTTAACAAAATTACACTTTCATATTAGCTGATATTGATCTAGAAGGTTCAGTGTTGAACCTAATATACTTTGTTTGTTAATATATTGCTCCATTTTCTCGTAATTGTTGGAATTGCGAGATACAAAATACAATGAAGCGCAGACACACACCCATGTCCATTAATTGTAAAATTGTAGCAGTCCGTACTGTTTCGTAGTTCAGCCACTATATGAAGGATGGCATTATTATCGCGTTATATTTCACAATTCGTATTTTGTAATTGCCGCGCCGAATGAAAAATAATTTCATGCAACGATTATACCTTATCACTCATATTGAATGATATATTGTTCTTCAGTAAACAATAAGCGTTTTGTAGTAGGTAGTAGGTAGGTAAACGTTTTAGAAGCAAATGCATGCGTTGGAAAATCTAAAGTTTTCGCAAGTAGGATTACACGCAAGTGCATCATAATAATACATTTTTTTGAAAGCATGTTGTCTAAAAAACTAGATGAGCTATTTTCATATTTTGACCAAGGGCTCTTGCTTCAAACAATATATGGAAATAACCAAATTCAATCTTTTACTTAACACTTGCCATTATTAAATTATTAAAATTATTAAATTATCAGGTTTATTTTAAAAAGAACGAGTCTGATTCAGTACAGTATTTCTAGAATCTTTGATTTATTTCAAATTAACATAAACCTTCATTAGCACAAAAAGCACTCGTTGATAAACTCTAATTATTTTGCCTTGTTACTATAGACACGGGGTCTATAAGAAATTATTGCGGTATCTTTCACATAGAGGGAAAATTACCTATCACTGTAATTGAGTGATAATTTCCCGCTTCATATGGGATTTATTACGCATGAGGCGCTCTTCTCTCTTCAGATTTTAGCGCATTTTTTAAGAATTAAAAAAAATGTGCTATTGTTTGCGTTATGTCCGTTCGTTCGTTCGGGCCCACTTCTACCGTTTTGAACTACTTCTAGGGGAATGGTCCTAGAGTCATGAAATTTTTTTGCAGTAGATAGCCTATACTTGAAGGCCATCAAAATTTGTTGTCTAAGGGGGGGGGGGGGGCACGAATTATATCCTGAGATGTTGTTTTTGAAAGTAAAACGGCAATAGCTTATACATACGACAACCAATTGGTATTCTAATGAAAGGTCTCATCGAAATAAATTGGTTTGTACAAACTATAACTTTCCCGTGCGACTCTTTTTTGAGATCAGTGAGCGACGGGGCCTGAGGGGGGGGGGGGTTAAAAATTAATTTTATCTCCACTTTATCGCCACTTGGAATAAAAGAAAATTTTTCACCAGTTTCAAAATTTGTTTTTGCGCAAGCGCAATATCAACTTTCTTATTTATGGAGGGATTTAAATGAAATTTGATACATAGCTACTTGGAATAAAAGCAAATGTAGCGCCATTTTCTAAATTTTGTTTTGTGTAGGATGTGCAGTGCCAACTTTCTTATTTATGGAAGAAATTTCGTAGGGGTGTTTAAAAAAAATGCGCTTTACCTGCACAAGGGTTGTGCACAATTTGTACTTGTTAAACTTTAAATTTCATGTTTTCTTTCAGCCTAGCAAACTTTCGTGGTTCGCAGGATCTCGATTAGGGAATCGTTTGCAATACAGATGCACCGCTTGCCCGCGGTTTTTATTGCACTCGAGGTATACTTGCAACATTGTTAATTGACTGAAATCCATTTAAAAAAATTTCAAATTCAAATATCAAATTCAATTAGGTAACAAAACATAATCATGTCATTTAAAATATTTAAGTCAACCATTAGTAGCCCCCAATAATAATAATTTAAAACATTCTAATTACGGCCGTTTTGTAGTATGTTTACAATCATGAAATATGGTTTTTGTTGCATTGAATTCGGACAAAAACTGTAGGCGCTACAGGTTGAAGCGTTTTTTAAGTTACATCCTGTATTGTATCCAGACGATCCATTTTGCCTTTGTGGATGCTCTCCTCTCAGATATCCCAATCGCCCTTTGTTGAGTACTCTCCTCCGACACTGTGCTCTTTGAATATAAGAAATTATCACCGATCACGTAAAAGGGCCGAGGAGAACCGGTTTAACCTCCCCCCCCCCTCCAACTCTGATAAAATGTGGGCGAAAAGGGCGGTAGTTGATAGGGAACAGTTCCTTTCATTGAGACCTTTCATCAGATTACCATGAAAGGTAAAAACATTTCCGCCCCCCGCCCCTCCGTCTTTTCACGTCACTCTCTTATCTCTAAAAGCAGTCGCGGAGGAAAGTGGTGGAAACCAATCCCTTTCGATGACACCTTTCATTAGACCATGAACGGTAAAAAGTGTGATTACCCCACCTCCCATTTTCAAAATTTTATTTGCGAGGCGCATACCAAATCTGACACAAAAAGACGCAAATGAATATGATGCACCTTTTACTTCCAAACAGCATCTCGAAAAACAATTCATGGGGGGAGGAGGCTTAAAACAACAAAATTTGGAGACTGCAAAGAATCCAGCGCAATTACCTAAAATGAGTTCAATACCGCGGAAGGGGATCCGGACAGAAAAACGTACAAAATGCAAACAATAGCGCACTTTTTTTAATAAAAAAAAAGCACTAAAAATTTACAGAGCATTCCGTAAAAATACTAATTTGTTGAATGTTTTAATAAACCTATGCGCAACTACTCTTCTAATTTAATTATTCTAATTTTGTTATAGTCACTATGCAGATAATTTTGACCTGTAAAAGGTGTCGTCAAAGATTTTATTGTCCATTTGGCTCCAAATAACATGTATTTGGAAAGTGCACACCATTTTTTTCCCGGCACAACTTTTGGCAGCCAAAAAACCTCAAAATGTTTGTAATTTTTTCAGTTTTTCGCTTAAACCTCGAAAACGGTCCATATTTAATGAATAACACTTATGTAGTGAATTAAAGAAAACAAAATTCGGCGGCGATCAAAAGATGAACAAAAAAAATCGGTCCAATAGAAAAAAATTTACAAGCGATCAAAGAACACCGATTTTTTCCAACCTTTCTAAAAAAACTGAGTCAACCTTTTTTTAATGCGTTGTGGCTCCTTGCTTGTTTGCTTGTTCATTTTTTCACTTTTGATCGCCGCAGGATTGTGTTTTCTTTAATATACTTACTAAAGAAGTGTTATCCATATAAGGTATAGACCGTTTTCGAGTTTTAAGCGAAAAACTGAAAAAAATCCGAACATTTTGAAGTTTTTTGGCTGTCAAAAGTTGTGCCAGGAGAAAATGGGTGTGTACTGTTCAAATACATGTTATTTGGACCCAAATGGACCATTTAAAACGATAAAATCGTTTACACCACCTTTTGCAGGAATCGGCCCTTCTGAGTGCTCGGGCCGTAGCCAGATTAGTTACTAAGAGCGGGCAGGAAAAATATTAATAATTTGCTGTGTTCTGCCGAAGGAATTCATTTTTAGCGCAATCCACGAAAGTGGAGCGCTTATGACTTCACATTTCCGCACGTCTGCGTGTCGTTCCGTACTATAGCTCAGTCGCTAAACCTCGTATTGACTATCAAAAATGAACTTTGGCATTCATCATGTGTTATAGCCCTAAATTGGTCAAAATTATTATTTATGTACCAATTTTGTTGAGAAAACGATCAAGCTATTTTGCTCGATGACCAAGAAATGATACATATCTATTTTTGGCGACCAAAATATTTTTATCTAAAGGATGTCAAAATTGTTATTTATGCATCGATTCTCTTGGGAAATTCAATTGCGCAATGCCCAAGAAGTGGTCCATGTGTATTTTTGTTCACAAAAAATGTCAAAATCGTTATTTATGTACCGATTTTCTTGGGAAGAAGTCGACTTCTAGTTTTCATCAATACAGATAAATAACCGTATGAAACTTGGTCACTAAGAAAGGAATTTTACTATTACAAACATTAGTTACGGGGGTGTCGAGCTAAATATAGCCCAGTGCGCTAAAAACATAGCCCGAGGATATCTTTGCCCGAGGTCTGACTGTTGTACAGATTATTGAGAATGAAGTAAACATGCGATGCCTTCTTTACCTTTAATTTTACTACTGAATAAAGACTGAACTTTATTCAATAGCTGGCATAATAATAATAATAAATTAATTATTTTAGCACCTGAGTAAGTAGCGTTTTTTCATGTTAGGAACAGTTTTGGTTTATACGAGTACAAATTTTAATATCGTTGATTAGTTCGATTAGTTGATTGATTAGCAAAGGCGAGCGGGAAGCAAATATATTTTGCTCGGTCTAACAAAAAAGTGTAGTACAATTTTTTAAATAATGCAATCAACCAAATGCGCTTCATAACATGACAATCGTTATCATTATACAAAAAATAATCGCGTACAAGAACCTGCAAAACAAGCGTGTCGCTAAAAAATCATTTCAAAATACAGATCCATAATGATATTTGTCCCTTTGATAGTTTATAAATTCGAATTTCGAGGATAAATTACCACTGCATGAGTGTTCAAATATGCTCATTCGTGTAGACGGCGAGTTGAATTTCATTTTTACAACCGGTATAAAGAGGTATAATTTGCTATCAGCATTCGAGTGCAGCTATCAGCTTTCAAGATAAATTTAATCAATGTTATCTTTTATGAAGCGCCAAAAGCGGCATCTAGTTTTGTATAACCATGGTATAACCCAAATATTTAACATTTTACTTCGCAACTGCCATCTGTATATGTATAGTAAAATTTTAATGTTTAGGGTAATTTTCCACGCTTAGCAAGAGAACACGAGGGATCGGGACGCGGGTCTTAAGTCTTCGGAAATTGATTAATAGTGATTTGGTTATGGGTGTAGAAAATGTAAAAATATCTGATAATGAGTTTTGTGAATCATGTACAGCAGGTAAAATGTCAACACAGCCATTTGGTATACGAACACGAGGGAAAAGGTTGTTAGATATTATTCATAGTGATATTTGCGGTCCCATTACTCCAACTGCATATGATGGAAGCAAGTATTTTATAACATTTATTGACGATTATTCAAATTTTACAGTCATTTACTTACTAAGGAACAAAAGCGAAGCATTATCAAAATTTCGTGAATTTTTCTATATGACAAGGGCAATGTTCAGGTCACAGGTGTCTACACTTAGGTGTGATAATGGGGGTGAGTACACATCAAACGGTTTTAGAGATTTTTGCAAAGAAAATGGGGTAATTATAGATTATAGTACTCCTTACACGCCCCAGCAAAATGGAAAGGCTGAGAGGAAAAATAGGAGTTTGGTTGAGCGAGCACGATCTATAATATACGATTCAGGAGTGCCTAAGTACTTATGGGGAGAGGCTATACTAAATGTAAACTATGTCATAAATAGAGGTCCGGTAGATGCTTTACCGAAAAATACACCTGCCGAGTTGTGGTACGGTAGGAAACCAAATGTCAAAAACTTAAGAATTTTCGGGGTATGCGCATACAATCTTTTGAGAAAAGGGGTCAGGGATAAATTTGACGCGAAAGTAGAACCATGTATTATGCTAGGGTACACAAATACTGGCTATAGATTGTGGAGTGTAGAGAAAGAAAAACTGATTGAATCTAGGGATGTTAAATTTGATGAGAGCAAATTTTGGTACCGCAGAGTTAATGATAGGGTAAAAATTCAGGAAGTAGAGTTGGAAAATGAAAATAATGTAGATGAACAAGAGATTTTAACTAAAGTAAGAGAAGATGATTTGAATACAGAAGAGGTTGAAACAATAGGTGAAAATGAATCAGTTAATAGTAATGGTAGGGAAAATAAGCGAACAGTAAAACTTCCATCTCGATATGATGATTATGAGTTATACATGGCGTTTAACGCAGTTGGTTTTGTAAATAATGTTCCGCAACATTTTAATGAGTTAAATACTAGGGACGATAAAAAAATGTGGGAAGATGCAATGAACCGTGAGCTAGAATCTATAAAAGAAAATAACACGTGGGAAATTGTTGATAGGCCAAATAATCACAAAATATTAGACACAAAGTGGGTTTACAATGTTAAAGAAAACGAAGAGAATGAAAGCGACAAATACAAAGCTCGCTTAGTTGCTAGGGGTTTTGCACAAGAAGGAATATACGATGAAATATATTCACCAGTCGCTCGTATGACTACATTAAGGATATTGTTAACTATAGCAAATCAATTTGCCTATCATATTAGACAGCTTGATGTCAAAACCGCATTTTTAAATGCAGAATTAAAGGAATCAGTTTATATTTATCCTCCTGATGGGTCGAATATTGATAGGAATAAAGTATTGAAACTAAATAAGGCTTTGTATGGCCTGAAACAATCTTCAAAAAATTGGAATTGTGAAATAAATAGGTTTCTCATTAGTTTGGGTTTTAGTAGATCCGAGAATGACTATTGCCTGTATGTATTGAGTAGGGACGATGATAAAATTTATCTTCTGCTATATGTAGATGATATACTAATTGTTGGTTCACATTTGCAAAGTGTTAATGGTATTGTATATGAATTGAAAAAGAGATTTAAAATAAAAGATAAAGGGGATATCAAATACTTTTTAGGATTAGAAATAGATTACAATAGAGACTCTGGAATATTAAGGATATGTCAATCAAAGTATATAAAAAAGGTTTTAACAAAGTTCAACATGAATGAATGCAAACGTAGTGATGTGTCAATAGACCCGAAATTAAAGTTACTTACTAATGAAAATGATAAAATGACAAGCAAACCGTTTAGACAACTAATAGGATGTCTTATGTATGTAATGATAGGAACAAGACCAGATATTTCATTTGCATTAAACATGTTTAGTAGATACCAGGATAGAGCGACAGATGATATGTGGATGTACTTAAAAAGGATACTTAGATATTTAAAGAAAACGTGTAATGTAGGTTTAGAGTATAAAAGAGACAAAAGCTTTGACTTATCATGTTATGTAGATTCCGATTGGGGAAATGATGTCGAGGATCGAAAATCGGTAACAGGGTTTTTGTTTAAATTGTATAATAATACTATATGTTGGGCAACGAGAAAGCAAAATTGTGTAACATTATCAACCACTGAGGCAGAGTTAGTGGCCTTATGTGATTCAGTTAAGGAAGGCATATGGTTGAGAAAATTAATCTTAGATTTTGGATTAGATGGGAAAAGGGTTACCTATTATGAGGATAACCAAGGTTGTATAGCATTAGTTAGAAATCCTGAAAATAATAGAAGAGTTAAGCATTTAGATTTAAAGTTTAAGTTTATTTGTGAACATCTTGAAAGGAAGCACATTGTAATAACATATATTGACACGTTACGGCAGCAAGCCGATATTCTTACTAAAGGGTTACAGTGTGGTTCATTTAATAAGTTTAAAATATGTATTGGTCTAAGAGATTTTAGCGAGGGGGGGTGTTGAATGCATCCCTAAAATCTTGGAAGAAAAAAAAGTTAAGTTGGCAACAATGGATAAAAAAGGAAGAGAAGATGGAGTGCTTTTTGTATTAAAATAAAATATGTAAAATGTATAGTACGTGTGTTTATTTATTTGCAGTCCAAGAACATTTAAAATTACAAACAGTATGTGCAAAAAGTATGCACAATTTTTAACGGATCAATCGTCTAATTATATTGTGTGGCCCACTCGACAGAAAGCACATCAAGTAATGCTGCAATTTTCCAAACGTGCGGGGTTTCCTGGCGTGTTAGGGGCAGTTGATGGTACACATATACCAATTACGGCTCCTTCTCAAGATCAAGGAAGTTATTGTAATAGACATCACTACCATTCTATAATCTTGCAAGGTGTGTGTGATGCCAATTATATGTTCACAGATGTTTTTGCAGGTAATATCCATGCTTTTGTTCATATTAACGGTACATAATTTATAGGTGTTGAACTACAAATTTAACTTCTGACATATACTGTATACATGTATGACTCTGTGGTTTTTATCTTGGTCGTTGCTCGTTAAAATGTTATGCTATTCAAGTTAATTATTATTGTAACCTTTGTATTAGTATAATATACATTTTGTGTACCAGTTTACCATTATTGGCCTCAATAGGTTATGGGCCCAGGCCGTTAATCTGCGTAGAATTCGTTTTCTTTTTTTTAACAAAAAGAGTGAGGTTAGTTTTTTCTTTTTTCCTTGTGGTCACGCCGCGTTTAAAGAAAAAAACCGTACCTTTTGTTCCCAACAAAAAAAAAGACAATGGATTTTAAAGCACAAGTGGATAAGCTGGTTGACGCCTCAAATTGGGCCTCTTGAAAGCGGCAAGTCGAACTGCTGTTGAAACACAATGGAGTGTTGGAGGTTGTGAAAGGGTTACGTAAAAAGCCTGTTGCTTTATCTGTCGGTGCTTCGGAGGCGGAGAAAACGGAATATACAACAAAGTTGAACGAGTTCGAAAAAGCAGATGCGTTGGCGCAATTAATCTTAATAAGTAGTTTGAATCCCACTAATATTAAGGTAACTGCAACTTGTGAGACAGCTGTTGAAATTTGGACAAAATTAGTATCAGTATACGAGCAAAGTCCCGAGTAGAAAATGAATCGCCTGATGGAAGAGTTCTTCACTTTAAAGAAGAAGCCAGAGGAAGACATCGTAACTCACATATCCCATCTTGAAAGAAATTTCACTGAGCTCAACGAACTATTGAAGCGGCTTATGCAAACAGAGCTTCCCGAGTTGGTACTGCAGAGTAGAATCATGTCGACGCTTCCCACGGAATACTTTGAGTTTAAAAGTGTGTGGGAAAGCATGCCGGTTAACGAACGCACTATCAATAAGTTAACGGAGAGGCTAAGACTGATCGAAATGCGTTTGCCTGCAAGAGAACCTGAGTCAACAGCGTTCGTAGCAAGCAAGAGCAAGAAAGCCCTGGCAAAGAATCGACCGAATGAAAAGAAGGACCTAAAGTGCTTCAGGTGCCATGAAGTCGGACACTTTTCGAGTAAGTGCCCCAGAAAATCGAATCGGAGCTCAAAAAGTGGCAGCTCAACGACCGAGGGTGAGGCATTTATGTGTAGTGGATTTGAAACCGAGGAAGGCCATTGGATTGTCGATTCGGGTGCTCCGGCACATATAACATACAACAGAAATTGGTTTGTGGAGTATACCAGGTTCGAAATACCGAAACCCATTAAGGTAGGCCACAATACTTACATGCATGCTTACGGGGAAGGGCCATAAATGTTAAGATGGTGACCGATGGAATTTGGGAAGTTAACCACTTGTCAAATGTATGGTACGTTCCAAAGGCTGGACAGAACCTATTTTCTGTGTGTCAGACTGTAGACTGTAGTTTTCTTTTAGTGCAAATCAATCTGGTTGCATTTTCAGTAAGAATGGCCGAGTAAGGTTGAGCGGAACGAAATCTGAAAAGGGCCTGTATATTCTAAACATGGAAGTCATCATTCCAGAGAAATCTGCCGTTGCGTTTTTAACCACAGAAGAAGATACCTTGCAACTTTGGCACGAACGGCTTTGCCATCAAAATAAAAGACATGTTAAAACGCTCTTAAAACTAAGAGATGTCGATATCCGTTCGGAGGAAGAATTTTGCACCGGTTGTGCATATGGAAAGCAACATCGAAGACCATTTGGTACGCGCCATTGTAAAGCAACCCAACCAGGTGAACGAATTCATACAGATCTATGCGGACCAATACAAGAAGTATCCGTTGGAGGTGCACGTTATTTTCTTTGCTACAAAGACGAATTTTCGGGTTATCGACTTGTGTTTTTTATTAAATCAAAAACTGAGGTGGTTGCCTGTTTAAAACAATATTTAAACGAATGTGAAAATGTCGGGAACAATATAAAAGAAATATTGTGTGACGGTGGAACTGAGTTTAACAATAAGGAATTCAAGTCGGTGCTTGATTCGAAAGGTATTAATTTACGGACAATTATGCCTTATACGCCGGAACAAAACGGTGTCGCAGAACGGGAAAATCGGACGCTCGTTGAAAGTGCACGATCGATGATACATTCCAAGGACCTGCCAGTGAGATTATGGGCAGAAGCAGTGAATACAGCAGCTCACGTCCTCAACAGAACTGGACCCACCAGTATGAAAGACAAAAGCCCAATTCAACTGTGGAGAAGAGGTCAGCAACCGCAACCTGAAATTAAGCACTTTAAAGTTTTTGGCACTGAATGCTTTGTGCATATACCCAGTCAAAAACGTCAAAAATGGGATCGAAAAAGTGTTCTGGGTGCCTTCGTTGGGTATTGTGACGAAAAGGATGGTTTTCGTGTATGGGTACGAAGATCTGAAGAGGAAGCAGTGGTCTTAGAGCAACCTCGGGTGGACCAACGGGAACGTCGGATGCCACGGTACTTAAATGATTACGTTTTGATAGCAGAAACCACAGAAGATGCGCCGCAGTCGTACGCAGAGGCGATGAGATCTTCAAATTCTGAGGAGTGGACAAAGGCCATGGCAGAGGAAATTCAAGCCCTAAACAAAAACCAAGTGTGGACACTGCAGGTATTACCTGAAGGCAAGAAGGCAATACAGAGCAGATGGGTATACAAAATCAAGACTAAAACGGATGACACAATTGAGCGTTTCAAGGCCAGATTAGTAGCGAAAGGGTGCTCTCAAAAGCATGGGATTGATTTTCAAGAAACTTTTAGTCCGGTTGCGAGGTACGAAACAATAAGGACCGTGCTCGGTGTGGCAGCAGCAGAAAAACTTCATCTAACCCAGTTTGATGTAAGTACCGCGTTTCTCTACGGGGATTTGGAGGAAGAAATATTCTTGAGCCAACCGGAAGGTTTTCGAGACGCAACTAATCGGGTGTGTAAACTAAATAAAAGTTTGTATGGTTTAAAACAATCTCCACGATGCTGGAACCAAAAGCTGTTTAACTTTATGTGCGAACAAAATTTCTGTGTGAGCAGTGCCGACCCTTGTTTATTTTTACGAAATCATCCGAGTAAACTAATTGTGGTAGTTTACGTGGATGACGGGTTAATTGCAGGGACAGACAAAAATGAAATCAAATCATTTGTACAGCATCTCGCGATGAAATTTGAAATAACGGTCGTATCGGCAGAGCGTTTTCTTCGTATTGAAATTAAATGTCTGAGTGACAGTTCGATTTTTATTCACCAAGCTTCTTACGTTAAGCGAGTATTGAAGCAGTTCAAAATGAGTGACTGTGGAACAATGATCGTGTATAGTGACGCGGACTTTGCAGGCGATAGCAACACACGGAGATCAACAACGGGTATCGTTTGTAAGTTCGGGAGTGCTGGTGTGACGTGAGTAAGTGAGAAGCAAAAA
>NW_022170249.1:689234-720576 GCF_008802855.1 Photinus pyralis
CTATTTGAACAGTAGTTCCCATTAATATTGTCTCAGTTCAAACCTGGTCGCGCTTTATTTCCAACGGGGTTAGGCTTCTTATAGTGTTTTTATTCAATGGTTTAACACACTCTGTGAGGTATTATCTGGCAAACATTTCAAATATATAATTAAACGACTATATCCATCGATACATCCATGAAATACAAATCGAAATGTAGTCAATTTATGATTTGAATCCATATGCCTAAAATTTAAAAAAAAGTGTTAATATGTAAAGCCCCCATAGACTAAATTCAGAGATGGCAATTGGGTTTTTCAGAATTTCAATCAAGTACCCAACTGGTTGAATTCAAAGCATCATAATTCACCTTGATTGCCATGCTCTGTGTAACAAATAGATCGGTAAATACAACCAGTAGTTTACCTGAAGATTTCTGAAAATCACAGTATTTTTCACAAGTTACAAAATCTCACCATAAATAATTAGGGCCTTTCACTCTGTATGTTCGTCTGCAAATTGCATGTGTTCTTCGTAAACTTATCCGAATGGGATTAATAGCTTGAAGTCTTTCTCGTACTCTCCACCGTGCAATTTGAAAGTTTCTTGATCTTAAACTCCCAAGAACATAAGTTTCACCTGCATTTGGAGTTACGGACAAAATATTATGTAGCATAGAATCCAACTCAGCGTCTGTGAGAAACTCCCGATTATCTTCAAATGACATGGTTTTTCGATGTCGATATAGAGTACGTACAGACATGTTAAGTAAGTCTGATATTCTTTTCCAGGTTAAACCAGAGTTTCGTAATGTTGTAAGTTGTTCTCGAGTTAAATTGTACCTTGGACGCCCAATATTATTTGAAACATGTAAAACATCTAAGCTATAATTACCGAGAGAAATATTCCTATGTTCACAATCTAAATTCTCAATCTCTCGATATTTGAATATCAGTTGTTCACAAATTGTATACAGGTGTTCTTTTAGGTCACAATGTGTAACATGGGAATACAATATATATAAAACTGTGTAAAAATCCTCAATTTCTACTAATTTAGGACGTAATACTTCTATGTCTCTGGTACATATACTTCTTGAAACAGTTTCGTAACATTGTAACAAACTATTAAAAAAATCATCGATTGTCCCAAATTCCATAACTTCAATACAATTATTGCAGATTTATCCGCACACATACATCTGTGCAATAATTAACCACAATTTTAATTAATTTTTATGTTTGGGTATATTTCCCGCCATTTGTTTTGTTGACACTTTAAACGTAATGCGAGGTTGCCATACCCTAGCGAGACCATTTTCTTACAGATGGCGCTTCTTACGGCAGATGGGGCAACTAGACTTTATATAATTTATAACTTTGTGTACACAAAAAGATATAGGAGTTCTAACGCACGAAATATATATATATTTTTAAATGTAAATTTTTATATTTATATTTTTACGAATTTCGGTATATATTTATTCAAACTGTATATATATTCATGAAAACATTATATATATTGAAGAAACATTATATATTTTAAAAAAATAATTATGTCCTGAACGGCGCCTCATATTAAGTCATCACTCTAAATATTTTGGTTTATAATATAATTTCTATTCAGTACTTTTTCTGCTACAGTATCACAACTTTCTCAAACTAGCATATTTTAATACGGAAAAATATCATCTAGAATTAAACCTAACCGTAACGCAGTCAGTAACCAAGGACTCGACCGAGGGTTCGACAAATATCGTAACGAACGTCAAATTGAAAACTATGTTACTGTTCTGACTCAAATTAATGTGCTAAGAATAATATGATCGTGAATAACAAGTAGGTATGTCTAGAAAAAAAAAACCTTTTTGTTAGTGAACATTTATTTCAGTTCTTTTTTTAGTTCCTTGTATAATTTTTGTATTACATGCCTATCATTTTCTGAAATTGTTAGATTACTTGTACCTATCATTTTAATTGGTCCAAAAAATATATATTTCTTATCAACCATTTGAATATCATTTTGTTTAGGCCAAACAAAAAAACTCAGTTGAAATTCAAGAAATTTAACTTTGTAATGTTCGTCATCGCAGATTTCAATTATACGGCCTATATACCAAGCTTCTGTATAGTATACGGCATAATAATTTTCCGATATTAAATTGATAGAAGAAAATACACTCTTGGGACGATGTTGTGTAGTTCTTACTCGAAGAAGACGGTCCGAACTTAATCTATAAATAGAGCGTTACACTTATGGATTATTCATAAAAAATACCTTATTGTTTGATCGTTAAATAACCAGCATAATGTCTTCTTTTTTACCGTAATGACTTTTCCATCTTGGCAAGTTACTTTAATGTATGGGCTCTTATGGTTTAGAGGTTCCAGAGGAATGTTGGTTAGATTTAAATCTGACAAACTAATAACAGACTCATCCGTATTTTCTGATTCTGGATGGTCGTCGAGGTTGTCGTCGTTGTATGTTTGTAGTACATCATTTGTTGCGGGATCAAAAGAGAATTCATCGGAAGTAAAATTTGTGGCAGTTTCTGTATGATTTTCGTCAAATACTACGTCCTCTTCAGAATTTATAGTTCCATCAAAAATCATTATATTTTTCCAAGCCTCGTGGTCATTGTCGTTGCAAGATATTTCCAAGGAGCGACAGTCGTCAACAGCTTCTTGCAATGCTAACATACAGATGTTTTCAATATCCTCGTCGCTTGGAAAATCAATAGTAGCGGAAGAAATTCGACCAGTTCCCATTCTTGTTGATTTCTCTCGTGGAAAAACGTAATCATCACGCAGTTCACACATAATATTAATAATAGTCTCAATTTTGTTTATACGGTTTAGAATCTCTAAAAGACTAAAATTTACTACAGTTGAATAAGTTGAAGTCAGTGATCGAGTAGCTCTAAAAATCTGTTCACATGGCTGTGAACTAAACAACCATGTTGCAAAGTCACAATCCATAGTTTCATCCCTAAATTTTCGAATAACTTTGATTAAAGTATGTGCATTTAGTTCAATGCAAATATAAGCATTGAGAGTAATGAAATTGTTGGTCACTTTAAACGAATCAGAATTTTTTAACCATTTTCTCCAGATGCGTAAAAAAAAGTCGCGTACCAAATGCATTTTAAACGTTCTTGAGGAGTTAAGCTTTTGTCCAAAAAAGATTGAAGATTCGTCGCATTATTTTTAAATATGTAATCGTCCCTCTTGATTCGGGAACGTTGCAAACGAAACATTAGTTCTCTTGTGGAACCAGTCACAAGATTAACTAATCTTGTTATCCAAACGGGAGTTTTTCCGGATTCTCTGAAATCGGCTTTGGTTATTCCTGTACTCAAGAAGGGTCTAGATGATAACGCCGTCGGTAGCTATAGGCCTATCTCTATTCTTCCAGTACTCAGTAAAATAATCGAAAAAATATTATATAAACAATTAATCGATTATTTTGAAGCTAACAACATACTGTATAAACACCAATATGGTTTCCGTAAACGTAAATCGACATCTGATGCCATAACCTCCTTTGTTATAAAAGCCATTAGCTGCTTTGAAAATAAAGAACATACGGTTGCTGCCTTTGTCGACCTCTCAAAAGCATTCGACTGCATGTCTCATGAAATCTTAGCACAAAAGCTACATCGGGTTTATAATTTTAGTCACGGTAGCCTGTCCTTGGTTGCCTCATTTCTAAAAAATAGACGTCAAAGTGTTATTTTTAATAGCATAACCTCTAATACTTTGCCTATTAAGCATGGCGTACCACAAGGTTCAGTTCTTGGTCCCTTACTTTTTTTGGTTTACATTAATGACCTACCAGCATCTCTACCAACACATGTGCGTTGCATATTGTACGCAGACGATGCTACCTTAATTGCTAAACATGCTGACTCCAATACAGCCTATTCATTCATACACGAAGGTATTAGTTCTATATCCGATTGGTGCACCGACAACACCCTCAAGCTTAACCAAACGAAAACATGCATTATGCCATTCTCTTTGAAAATGAATGTTGGTATACCTGTTAAGCAAATTGCATTTTTAGGCACTGTAATTGACAGTAAACTTGATTTTAAATATCAGTGCATTACCATGACAAAAAAACTAAACCGATTTATATTCCTACTCACCCGCTTAAGAGATAATACATCTAGGAACATTCTTAGAACCGCATATTTTGCCTATATTCATAGCACTATATCTTATGCCATTCTGGCGTGGGGCCATAGCTCACATTGGCGATGTATCTTCAAATTACAGCGTAGAGCGGTGCGGGTTATATCTTCTTTGGGGTATAGAGATGATTGTCGTTCAACTTTTACCAAATTAAGCATTTTAACACTCCCTAACATCTATATACTTGAAGCTGTGTCTTTTGCAAAAAAAAATGAGGGTAGTAATACATACCAATCCGACTTACATGACTATAATACACGCTCCAAGAACAATATACGCACCGAGTTATGTAGACTGTCCAAATCTCAACATGGAGCCTTATATCAGTCTCAATTTTTATTTAATTGCCTCCCCACGAAATTAAAAAATTTAGATTCTTCAACTTTTAAGACCAATGTTAAAAACTTTCATCTAGTCAATCCTTTCTATTCCCATCAAGAATTCGTGAACAGTTGTAAATCTGTGAATTAGGTATTGACATTGTTCGTAATTTAGTTTAGTTTAGTGTAATGCTCATGTTTGTACTTTTAATAACCGTATTTTTGTTTTATCTGTTTACATGTAATTTTGACGAGTGTAAGTGTAACCACGCAGAAACACAAATATATATTATTATATTATTATTATTATATTATTATATATTATTATATTATATTATATTATTATATCACATATAAAGTAGGCACAACTTGGTTAATTCGGTTAACAATTTGTTTAACCAAATTAATTCTTTTGTAGCTTCACAGGCAGCCACATATTCAGCCTCGGTAGTTGAGAGCACCACACATTTTTGCTTCTCACTTACTCACGTCACACCAGCACTCCCGAACTTACAAACGATACCCGTTGTTGATCTCCGTGTGTTGCTATCGCCTGCAAAGTCCGCGTCACTATACACGATCATTGTTCCACAGTCACTCATTTTGAACTGCTTCAATACTCGCTTAACGTAAGAAGCTTGGTGAATAAAAATCGAACTGTCACTCAGACATTTAATTTCAATACGAAGAAAACGCTCTGCCGATACGACCGTTATTTCAAATTTCATCGCGAGATGCTGTACAAATGATTTGATTTCATTTTTGTCTGTCCCTGCAATTAACCCGTCATCCACGTAAACTACCACAATTAGTTTACTCGGATGATTTCGTAAAAATAAACAAGGGTCGGCACTGCTCACACAGAAATTTTGTTCGCACATAAAGTTAAACAGCTTTTGGTTCCAGCATCGTGGAGATTGTTTTAAACCATACAAACTTTTATTTAGTTTACACACCCGATTAGTTGCGTCTCGAAAACCTTCCGGTTGGCTCAAGAATATTTCTTCCTCCAAATCCCCGTAGAGAAACGCGGTACTTACATCAAACTGGGTTAGATGAAGTTTTTCTGCTGCTGCCACACCGAGCACGGTCCTTATTGTTTCGTACCTCGCAACCGGACTAAAAGTTTCTTGAAAATCAATCCCATGCTTTTGAGAGCACCCTTTCGCTACTAATCTGGCCTTGAAACGCTCAATTGTGTCATCCGTTTTAGTCTTGATTTTGTATACCCATCTGCTCTGTATTGCCTTCTTGCCTTCAGGTAATACCTGCAGTGTCCACACTTGGTTTTTGTTTAGGGCTTGAATTTCCTCTGCCATGGCCTTTGTCCACTCCTCAGAATTTGAAGATCTCATCGCCTCTGCGTACGACTGCGGCGCATCTTCTGTGGTTTCTGCTATCAAAACGTAATCATTTAAGTACCGTGGCATCCGACGTTCCCGTTGGTCCACCCGAGGTTGCTCTAAGACCACTGCTTCCTCTTCAGATCTTCGTACCCATACACGAAAACCATCCTTTTCGTCACAATACCCAACGAAGGCACCCAGAACACTTTTTCGATCCCATTTTTGACGTTTTTGACTGGGTATATGCACAAAGCATTCAGTGCCAAAAACTTTAAAGTGCTTAATTTCAGGTTGCGGTTGCTGACCTCTTCTCCACAGTTGAATTGGGCTTTTGTCTTTCATACTGGTGGGTCCAGTTCTGTTGAGGACGTGAGCTGCTGTATTCACTGCTTCTGCCCATAATCTCACTGGCAGGTCCTTGGAATGTATCATCGATCGTGCACTTTCAACGAGCGTCCGATTTTCCCGTTCTGCGACACCGTTTTGTTCCGGCGTATAAGGCATAATTGTCCGTAAATTAATACCTTTCGAATCAAGCACCGACTTGAATTCCTTATTGTTAAACTCAGTTCCACCGTCACACAATATTTCTTTTATATTGTTCCCGACATTTTCACATTCGTTTAAATATTGTTTTAAACAGGCAACCACCTCAGTTTTTGATTTAATAAAAAACACAAGTCGATAACCCGAAAATTCGTCTTTGTAGCAAAGAAAATAACGTGCACCTCCAACGGATACTTCTTGTATTGGTCCGCATAGATCTGTATGAATTCGTTCACCTGGTTGGGTTGCTTTACAATGGCGCGTACCAAATGGTCTTCGATGTTGCTTTCCATATGCACAACCGGTGCAAAATTCTTCCTCCGAACGGATATCGACATCTCTTAGTTTTAAGAGCGTTTTAACATGTCTTTTATTTTGATGGCAAAGCCGTTCGTGCCAAAGTTGCAAGGTATCTTCTTCTGTGGTTAAAAACGCAACGGCAGATTTCTCTGGAATGATGACTTCCATGTTTAGAATATACAGGCCCTTTTCAGATTTCGTTCCGCTCAACCTTACTCGGCCATTCTTACTGAAAATGCAACCAGATTGATTTGCACTAAAAGAAAACTACAGTCTACAGTCTGACACACAGAAAATAGGTTCTGTCCAGCCTTTGGAACGTACCATACATTTGACAAGTGGTTAACTTCCCAAATTCCATCGGTCACCATCTTAACATTTATGGCCCTTCCCCGTAAGCATGCATGTAAGTATTGTGGCCTACCTTAATGGGTTTCGGTATTTCGAACCTGGTATACTCCACAAACCAATTTCTGTTGTATGTTATATGTGCCGGAGCACCCGAATCGACAATCCAATGGCCTTCCTCGGTTTCAAATCCACTACACATAAATGCCTCACCCTCGGTCGTTGAGCTGCCACTTTTTGAGCTCCGATTCGATTTTCTGGGGCACTTACTCGAAAAGTGTCCGACTTCATGGCACCTGAAGCACTTTAGGTCCTTCTTTTCATTCGGTCGATTCTTTGCCAGGGCTTTCTTGCTCTTGCTTGCTACGAACGCTGTTGACTCAGGTTCTCTTGCAGGCAAACGCATTTCGATCAGTCTTAGCCTCTCCGTTAACTTATTGATAGTGCGTTCGTTAACCGGCATGCTTTCCCACACACTTTTAAACTCAAAGTATTCCGTGGGAAGCGTCGACATGATTCTACTCTGCAGTACCAACTCGGGAAGCTCTGTTTGCATAAGCCGCTTCAATAGTTCGTTGAGCTCAGTGAAATTTCTTTCAAGATGGGATATGTGAGTTACGATGTCTTCCTCTGGCTTCTTCTTTAAAGTGAAGAACTCTTCCATCAGGCGATTCATTTTCTACTCGGGACTTTGCTCGTATACTGATACTAATTTTGTCCAAATTTCAACAGCTGTCTCACAAGTTGCAGTTACCTTAATATTAGTGGGATTCAAACTACTTATTAAGATTAATTGCGCCAACGCATCTGCTTTTTCGAACTCGTTCAACTTTGTTGTATATTCCGTTTTCTCCGCCTCCGAAGCACCGACAGATAAAGCAACAGGCTTTTTACGTAACCCTTTCACAACCTCCAACACTCCATTGTGTTTCAACAGCAGTTCGACTTGCCGCTTTCAAGAGGCCCAATTTGAGGCGTCAACCAGCTTATCCACTTGTGCTTTAAAATCCATTGTCTTTTTTTTTGTTGGGAACAAAAGGTACGGTTTTTTTCTTTAAACGCGGCGTGACCACAAGGAAAAAAGAAAAAACTAACCTCACTCTTTTTGTTAAAAAAAAGAAAACGAATTCTACGCAGATTAACGGCCTGGGCCCATAACCTATTGAGGCCAATAATGGTAAACTGGTACACAAAATGTATATTATACTAATACAAAGGTTACAATAATAATTAACTTGAATAGCATAACATTTTAACGAGCAACGACCAAGATAAAAACCACAGAGTCATACATGTATACAGTATATGTCAGAAGTTAAATTTGTAGTTCAACACCTATAAATTATGTACCGTTAATATGAACAAAAGCATGGATATTACCTGCAAAAACATCTGTGAACATATAATTGGCATCACACACACCTTGCAAGATTATAGAATGGTAGTGATGTCTATTACAATAACTTCCTTGATCTTGAGAAGGAGCCGTAATTGGTATATGTGTACCATCAACTGCCCCTAACACGCCAGGAAACCCCGCACGTTTGGAAAATTGCAGCATTACTTGATGTGCTTTCTGTCGAGTGGGCCACACAATATAATTAGACGATTGATCCGTTAAAATTGTGCATACTTTTTGCACATACTGTTGTAATTTTAAATGTTCTTGGACTGCAAATAAATAAACACACGTACTATACATTTTACATATTTTATTTTAATACAAAAAACACTCCATCTTATCTTACTTTTTTTATTACATTGTTGCCAACTTAACTTTTATTCTTCCAAGATTTTAGGGATGCATTCAACACCCCCCCTCGCTAAAATCTCTTAGACCAATACATATTTTAAACTTATTAAATGAACCACACTGTAACCCTTTAGTAAGAATATCGGCTTGCTGCCGTAACGTGTCAATATATGTTATTACAATGTGCTTCCTTTCAAGATGTTCACAAATAAACTTAAACTTTAAATCTAAATGCTTAACTCTTCTATTATTTTCAGGATTTCTAACTAATGCTATACAACCTTGGTTATCCTCATAATAGGTAACCCTTTTCCCATCTAATCCAAAATCTAAGATTAATTTTCTCAACCATATGCCTTCCTTAACTGAATCACATAAGGCCACTAACTCTGCCTCAGTGGTTGATAATGTTACACAATTTTGCTTTCTCGTTGCCCAACATATAGTATTATTATACAATTTAAACAAAAACCCTGTTACCGATTTTCGATCCTCGACATCATTTCCCCAATCGGAATCTACATAACATGATAAGTCAAAGCTTTTGTCTCTTTTATACTCTAAACCTACATTACACGTTTTCTTTAAATATCTAAGTATCCTTTTTAAGTACATCCACATATCATCTGTCGCTCTATCCTGGTATCTACTAAACATGTTTAATGCAAATGAAATATCTGGTCTTGTTCCTATCATTACATACATAAGACATCCTATTAGTTGTCTAAACGGTTTGCTTGTCATTTTATCATTTTCATTAGTAAGTAACTTTAATTTCGGGTCTATTGACACATCACTACGTTTGCATTCATTCATGTTGAACTTTGTTAAAACCTTTTTTATATACTTTGATTGACATATCCTTAATATTCCAGAGTCTCTATTGTAATCTATTTCTAATCCTAAAAAGTATTTGATATCCCCTTTATCTTTTATTTTAAATCTCTTTTTCAATTCATATACAATACCATTAACACTTTGCAAATGTGAACCAACAATTAGTATATCATCTACATATAGCAGAAGATAAATTTTATCATCGTCCCTACTCAATACATACAGGCAATAGTCATTCTCGGATCTACTAAAACCCAAACTAATGAGAAACCTATTTATTTCACAATTCCAATTTTTTGAAGATTGTTTCAGGCCATACAAAGCCTTATTTAGTTTCAATACTTTATTCCTATCAATATTCGACCCATCAGGAGGATAAATATAAACTGATTCCTTTAATTCTGCATTTAAAAATGCGGTTTTGACATCAAGCTGTCTAATATGATAGGCAAATTGATTTGCTATAGTTAACAATATCCTTAATGTAGTCATACGAGCGACTGGTGAATATATTTCATCGTATATTCCTTCTTGTGCAAAACCCCTAGCAACTAAGCGAGCTTTGTATTTGTCGCTTTCATTCTCTTCGTTTTCTTTAACATTGTAAACCCACTTTGTGTCTAATATTTTGTGATTATTTGGCCTATCAACAATTTCCCACGTGTTATTTTCTTTTATAGATTCTAGCTCACGGTTCATTGCATCTTCCCACATTTTTTTATCGTCCCTAGTATTTAACTCATTAAAATGTTGCGGAACATTATTTACAAAACCAACTGCGTTAAACGCCATGTATAACTCATAATCATCATATCGAGATGGAAGTTTTACTGTTCGCTTATTTTCCCTACCATTACTATTAACTGATTCATTTTCACCTATTGTTTCAACCTCTTCTGTATTCAAATCATCTTCTCTTACTTTAGTTAAAATCTCTTGTTCATCTACATTATTTTCATTTTCCAACTCTACTTCCTGAATTTTTACCCTATCATTAACTCTGCGGTACCAAAATTTGCTCTCATCAAATTTAACATCCCTAGATTCAATCAGTTTTTCTTTCTCTACACTCCACAATCTATAGCCAGTATTTGTGTACCCTAGCATAATACATGGTTCTACTTTCGCGTCAAATTTATCCCTGACCCCTTTTCTCAAAAGATTGTATGCGCATACCCCGAAAATTCTTAAGTTTTTGACATTTGGTTTCCTACCGTACCACAACTCGGCAGGTGTATTTTTCGGTAAAGCATCTACCGGACCTCTATTTATGACATAGTTTACATTTAGTATAGCCTCTCCCCATAAGTACTTAGGCACTCCTGAATCGTATATTATAGATCGTGCTCGCTCAACCAAACTCCTATTTTTCCTCTCAGCCTTTCCATTTTGCTGGGGCGTGTAAGGAGTACTATAATCTATAATTACCCCATTTTCTTTGCAAAAATCTCTAAAACCGTTTGATGTGTACTCACCCCCATTATCACACCTAAGTGTAGACACCTGTGACCTGAACATTGCCCTTGTCATATAGAAAAATTCACGAAATTTTGATAATGCTTCGCTTTTGTTCCTTAGTAAGTAAATGACTGTAAAATTTGAATAATCGTCAATAAATGTTATAAAATACTTGCTTCCATCATATGCAGTTGGAGTAATGGGACCGCAAATATCACTATGAATAATATCTAACAACCTTTTCCCTCGTGTTCGTATACCAAATGGCTGTGTTGACATTTTACCTGCTGTACATGATTCACAAAACTCATTATCAGATATTTTTACATTTTCTACACCCATAACCAAATCACTATTAATCAATTTCCGAAGACTTAAGACCCGCGTCCCGATCCCTCGTGTTCTCTTGCTAAGCGTGGAAAATTAC
The DNA here is from genome assembly GCF_008802855.1 of Photinus pyralis. Lineage (NCBI taxonomy): Eukaryota > Metazoa > Arthropoda > Insecta > Coleoptera > Lampyridae > Photinus > Photinus pyralis. Next base: position 700,746 of record NW_022170249.1, read on the forward strand.
CCTAAACATTAAAATTTTACTATACATATACAGATGGCAGTTGCGAAGTAAAATGTTAAATATTTGGGTTATACCATGGTTATACAAAACTAGATGCCGCTTTTGGCGCTTCATAAAAGATAACATTGATTAAATTTATCTTGAAAGCTGATAGCTGCACTCGAATGCTGATAGCAAATTATACCTCTTTATACCGGTTGTAAAAATGAAATTCAACTCGCCGTCTACACGAATGAGCATATTTGAACACTCATGCAGTGGTAATTTATCCTCGAAATTCGAATTTAATTATAAACTATCAAAGGGACAAATATCATTATGGATCTGTATTTTGAAATGATTTTTTAGCGACACGCTTGTTTTGCAGGTTCTTGTACGCGATTATTTTTTATATAATGATAACGATTGTCATGTTATGAAGCGCATTTGGTTGATTGCATTATTTAAAAAATTGTACTACACTTTTTTGTTAGACCAAGCAAAATATATTTGCTTCCTGCTCGCCTTTGCTAATCAATCAACTAATCGAACTAATCAACGATATTAAAATTTGTACTCGTATAAACCAAAACTGTTCCTAACATGAAAAAACGCTACTTACTCAGGTGCTAAAATAATTAATTTATTATTATTATTATGCCAGCTATTGAATAAAGTTCAGTCTTTATTCAGTAGTAAAATTAAAGGTAAAGAAGGCATCGCATGTTTACTTCATTCTCAATAATCTGTACAACAGTCAGACCTCGGGCAAAGATATCCTCGGGCTATGTTTTTAGCGCACTGGGCTATATTTAGCTCGACACCCCCGTAACTAATGTTTGTAATAGTAAAATTCCTTTCTTAGTGACCAAGTTTCATACGGTTATTTATCTGTATTGATGAAAACTAGAAGTCGACTTCTTCCCAAGAAAATCGGTACATAAATAACGATTTTGACATTTTTTGTGAACAAAAATACACATGGACCACTTCTTGGGCATTGCGCAATTGAATTTCCCAAGAGAATCGATGCATAAATAACAATTTTGACATCCTTTAGATAAAAATATTTTGGTCGCCAAAAATAGATATGTATCATTTCTTGGTCATCGAGCAAAATAGCTTGATCGTTTTCTCAACAAAATTGGTACATAAATAATAATTTTGACCAATTTAGGGCTATAACACATGATGAATGCCAAAGTTCATTTTTGATAGTCAATACGAGGTTTAGCGACTGAGCTATAGTACGGAACGACACGCAGACGTGCGGAAATGTGAAGTCATAAGCGCTCCACTTTCGTGGATTGCGCTAAAAATGAATTCCTTCGGCAGAACACAGCAAATTATTAATATTTTTCCTGCCCGCTCTTAGTAACTAATCTGGCTACGGCCCGAGCACTCAGAAGGGCCGATTCCTGCAAAAGGTGGTGTAAACGATTTTATCGTTTTAAATGGTCCATTTGGGTCCAAATAACATGTATTTGAACAGTACACACCCATTTTCTCCTGGCACAACTTTTGACAGCCAAAAAACTTCAAAATGTTCGGATTTTTTTCAGTTTTTCGCTTAAAACTCGAAAACGGTCTATACCTTATATGGATAACACTTCTTTAGTAAGTATATTAAAGAAAACACAATCCTGCGGCGATCAAAAGTGAAAAAATGAACAAGCAAACAAGCAAGGAGCCACAACGCATTAAAAAAAGGTTGACTCAGTTTTTTTAGAAAGGTTGGAAAAAATCGGTGTTCTTTGATCGCTTGTAAATTTTTTTCTATTGGACCGATTTTTTTTGTTCATCTTTTGATCGCCGCCGAATTTTGTTTTCTTTAATTCACTACATAAGTGTTATTCATTAAATATGGACCGTTTTCGAGGTTTAAGCGAAAAACTGAAAAAATTACAAACATTTTGAGGTTTTTTGGCTGCCAAAAGTTGTGCCGGGAAAAAAATGGTGTGCACTTTCCAAATACATGTTATTTGGAGCCAAATGGACAATAAAATCTTTGACGACACCTTTTACAGGTCAAAATTATCTGCATAGTGACTATAACAAAATTAGAATAATTAAATTAGAAGAGTAGTTGCGCATAGGTTTATTAAAACATTCAACAAATTAGTATTTTTACGGAATGCTCTGTAAATTTTTAGTGCTTTTTTTTTATTAAAAAAAGTGCGCTATTGTTTGCATTTTGTACGTTTTTCTGTCCGGATCCCCTTCCGCGGTATTGAACTCATTTTAGGTAATTGCGCTGGATTCTTTGCAGTCTCCAAATTTTGTTGTTTTAAGCCTCCTCCCCCCATGAATTGTTTTTCGAGATGCTGTTTGGAAGTAAAAGGTGCATCATATTCATTTGCGTCTTTTTGTGTCAGATTTGGTATGCGCCTCGCAAATAAAATTTTGAAAATGGGAGGTGGGGTAATCACACTTTTTACCGTTCATGGTCTAATGAAAGGTGTCATCGAAAGGGATTGGTTTCCACCACTTTCCTCCGCGACTGCTTTTAGAGATAAGAGAGTGACGTGAAAAGACGGAGGGGCGGGGGGCGGAAATGTTTTTACCTTTCATGGTAATCTGATGAAAGGTCTCAATGAAAGGAACTGTTCCCTATCAACTACCGCCCTTTTCGCCCACATTTTATCAGAGTTGGAGGGGGGGGGGAGGTTAAACCGGTTCTCCTCGGCCCTTTTACGTGATCGGTGATAATTTCTTATATTCAAAGAGCACAGTGTCGGAGGAGAGTACTCAACAAAGGGCGATTGGGATATCTGAGAGGAGAGCATCCACAAAGGCAAAATGGATCGTCTGGATACAATACAGGATGTAACTTAAAAAACGCTTCAACCTGTAGCGCCTACAGTTTTTGTCCGAATTCAATGCAACAAAAACCATATTTCATGATTGTAAACATACTACAAAACGGCCGTAATTAGAATGTTTTAAATTATTATTATTGGGGGCTACTAATGGTTGACTTAAATATTTTAAATGACATGATTATGTTTTGTTACCTAATTGAATTTGATATTTGAATTTGAAATTTTTTTAAATGGATTTCAGTCAATTAACAATGTTGCAAGTATACCTCGAGTGCAATAAAAACCGCGGGCAAGCGGTGCATCTGTATTGCAAACGATTCCCTAATCGAGATCCTGCGAACCACGAAAGTTTGCTAGGCTGAAAGAAAACATGAAATTTAAAGTTTAACAAGTACAAATTGTGCACAACCCTTGTGCAGGTAAAGCGCATTTTTTTTAAACACCCCTACGAAATTTCTTCCATAAATAAGAAAGTTGGCACTGCACATCCTACACAAAACAAAATTTAGAAAATGGCGCTACATTTGCTTTTATTCCAAGTAGCTATGTATCAAATTTCATTTAAATCCCTCCATAAATAAGAAAGTTGATATTGCGCTTGCGCAAAAACAAATTTTGAAACTGGTGATAAATTTTCTTTTATTCCAAGTGGCGATAAAGTGGAGATAAAATTAATTTTTAACCCCCCCCCCTCAGGCCCCGTCACTCACTGATCTCAAAAAAGAGTCGCACGGGAAAGTTATAGTTTGTACAAACCAATTTATTTCGATGAGACCTTTCATTAGAATACCAATTGGTTGTCGTATGTATAAGCTATTGCCGTTTTACTTTCAAAAACAACATCTCAGGATATAATTCGTGCCCCCCCCCCCCCCCCTTAGACAACGAATTTTGATGGCCTTCAAGGTATAGGCTATCTACTGCAAAAAATTTCATGACTCTAGGACCATTCCCCTAGAAGTAGTTCAAAACGGTAGAAGTGGGCCCGAACGAACGAACGGACATAACGCAAACAATAGCACATTTTTTTTAATTCTTAAAAAATGCGCTAAAAATCTGAAGAGAGAAGAGCGCCTCATGCGTAATAAATCCCATATGAAGCGGGAAATTATCACTCAATTACAGTGATAGGTAATTTCCCTCTATGTGAAAGATACCGCCAATAATTTCTTATAGACCCCGTGTCTATAGTAACAAGGCAAAATAATTAGAGTTTATCAACGAGTGCTTTTTGTGCTAATGAGGTTTATGTTAATTTGAAATAAATCAAAGATTCTAGAAATACTGTACTGAATCAGACTCGTTCTTTAAAATAAACCTGATAATTTAATAATTTTAATAATTTAATAATGCAAGTGTTAAGTAAAAGATTGAATTTGGTTATTTCCATATATTGTTTGAAGCAAGAGCCCTTGGTCAAAATATGAAAATAGCTCATCTAGTTTTTAGACAACATGCTTTCAAAAAAATGTATTATTATGATGCACTTGCGTGTAATTCCTACTTGCGAAAACTTTAGATTTTCCAACGCATGCATTTGCTTCTAAAACGTTTACCTACCTACTACCTACTACAAAACGCTTATTGTTTACTGAAGAACAATATATCATTCAATATGAGTGATAAGGTATAATCGTTGCATGAAATTATTTTTCATTCGGCGCGGCAATTACAAAATACGAATTGTGAAAATATAACGCGATAGGTAATAATGCCATCCTTCATATAGTGGCTGAACTACGAAACAGTACGGACTGCTACAATTTTACAATTAATGGACATGGGTGTGTGTCTGCGCTTCATTGTATTTTGTATCTCGCAATTCCAACAATTACGAGAAAATGGAGCAATATATTAACAAACAAAGTATATTAGGTTCAACACTGAACCTTCTAGATCAATATCAGCTAATATGAAAGTGTAATTTTGTTAAATAAAAGCAGGATTGTTGGAATGGCGAAGGTCTGTTTTTGATGCGTTCCGGCGGTCTTAAGAAGTTTAAATGTGCAAATCGTTTATGCCATTCTGAATAACCACATACATCTTTACTCGCAGCATTGCATTCATATTTATCTATTTCAAATTCAATTTCATATAAGCTCTCCCTTTTCCCAAGTCCTATTAATTTCCCTTCCTTTACCATCTCAACTCTCCCATTTCCAAAAGTGACATTCATTCCTGACATTTCTAATTTCTTTACAGAGAGTAAGTTTTTTCTTAAATTAGGTACATATAAAACATTTTTAATTTGACATTCAACTTTCTTATTTCCTAAATGAGACAACACATTAATATTTCCTACTTCAGTAGCTAACAGGTAGTTATCATTTTTTGCAATGGCTATTTTAATAGGCGTTTTCAGAGTGACAACATCAGAAAAAACATTTTTGTCATTAATCAAATGATCCGTACATCCCGAGTCAATAAAGAACTTTATAATGCTATTGTCACAATCTGATTGTCTAACATGATCACTTTCACCAATAAAACAAACATTTCGGCTCACCTCACTTTCTGGAACTTCTGTTAGATTACTTGTATTGCTACCTACATTGTCATCACGACGTTGATCTCTGGATCCTCTGTGGTATCCCCTAGATTGGTATCCTCTGTGTGCGCCCCTATTTCCATGAAACCCTCTGTTCTGCTCTACCTTGCCCCTGTAGTTACCGCTGGTAAATTGTGCCGACCCTCGATTCCAGCTCCCTCTTTGTCCTGCATTATTGAAGCCACTCCTGCACTCTCTCTTAAAATGGCCACGTTGACCACACCTGAAACAGCCAGTTTGTGTGTTAAAAGCTGCTTGATTTGTTACAGGTTCAATATTCTTCCCCAACTTTCGTTTTTCTGCTTCGCTAAGCAATTTCCGCTTCACATTTTCATATGTTAACAATTCGGGTGACAAATTTTCAATTACAGTTACTACTGTTTCATAAGATTTTGGTAGAGTTAATAGTAAGTTGCAAACTAAGTCCTTTTCATCCACCACCGCTCCTGTCGCCTTCAGCTTTCTTAAGACCTCTTCGAACTCCACGATAAACTTTTGTAGTGACTCATTTTCATTCACCTTCATTGACAGAAGTTTCCTTTTCAAAAATAATTGGCCGGGGAGTCCCTTCTTTTCGTGATTTTGCTCTAGTATTTTCCACATTCCATACGCTGTCTTATCCCTGAGGCTTTCTAGTGCGACGAACTTCCCCCTTAGCTCGTGCACGAACGGTATTCTGAATAAAGGAAAGCACAATTATTTCAAGTTCATTTAATTGTCGAACAATAATATAATTGTACAGTTCAATTATTACACCGGGGACGGTCGGTCGGTCACTCGGGCGCCACCAAGACTTAATCTGCACCCCCTAAGTCTTGGGAAAAGGGGCGGTTCGGTCTTCGCGGACGGGGTGGAAGCCTCCGGGTATCCTCAAGTGGAGAACGGAATAACCAGGGGTCGGTCAGGGTTCACCACAAAATGGCGGCGGTCACTTCCGGATTATCTAAAACAAAATATGGCCAACGGCCCGGACGGTAAATTTCCTAAAGGGAATAAAACAATAAATCAATGAGCGGTGTCTAGGGGAAATAAAAGCGGAAAAGCAAGGAGAACAGAATATAATGAAGTTTAGCGGAACGGTGGCAAAAGGTTACGGTTGTGCAAAAAAGGGAAACTCAAAACGGTAGTGAAAAGGAAAGGACAACGGCTTGACTTACGGTTGCTCAAACGGTAAAACGGTAAAACAAAAGGGTTTCGGTGGATTCGGAATGATACGGTTTCGCAAATTAAAGAAATCAAAAGGCGTACTTACAACTCGAAAGTATGAAGCAGAAAAGATCCCTCCCAAAATGAGCATTTTCCTTTTAAAGGAAACCTATCTTGGTAGAAGTGGAACATGGAATTTCCAAAGCCGGGCGGTGCTCGTACCGAGCGCGGTAGAAAATAATTCGGTTTTTAATTAATTGCGGCTCCTGTAATTATCTTAAAAATCTGGGACAACTTGCAAACAATTAGAAAAATTACAGCGCCTCTGTGGACACCTCTCTCGACGGTTTCTGACAAGGTTTACTACTGCCCATTAACATGGCATTAATTAACAGCGCTTACCTAATTAAGCGTAATCAAACCTAAGTACTCATAAATCCAATCTGCAACTAGCTCCTTTGGACTTTTTCTTCTCAAACGGCGCTATCGCTTTAACACTCTTATCGCAACATGCAGGCATACGGACGGGACTGCAAAACTTGTAAACAACTCGATTTGAACTCGTTTTATCCTTGATTTTACTTATTATGGGAATCTAAAACATCTTATAAATAATTAACGGCGCTGAAATCAAAGAATATTAATTGCCCCTCATCTTCGCCAGGACAACATCCTTCGGTGGTTACAAAAATATCGCGGTCTTCTTGCGTAACGAAGCCCAAACCAAACGTTACATACAGGGTGGTCTTTGTAAACGGCAAACTAAATGGAGAAATTCCGGGTGCTTCGTTACACTAGGTGACAATCCGAAACACACTGAATGATCAACGACTTCGCTCTAGAATCTAGTTTCACTTGCTTGATCTTATCTTCTGAACTTAACTCCGCTAAATCGGTTTCCTCTTTAATGCATTCCAATACGCCCTTCTCTCCTAATAATATTTCCATTCGAAATTTCCAGTAAATGTAGTTATCCTCGGTTAATGTTTCAATGTTATAACTATTCTTCTTGTCCTTTTCCATACTTTCGATAATTTCGTACTTGCACGTGGTAATAACCTCTCTAACCTCCTTTTTCTCGCGCCTTCCTATGTTCCTTTTTATTTATAATTCTAGCATGCCTGGACACATAACCTGTTGTAATTTTAAATGTTCTTGGACTGCAAATAAATAAACACACGTACTATACATTTTACATATTTTAATCAGAGACATGGAGAGAGGAGATAGCGCATGAAACTGCGCGAAGTGACAAAACAAGGGGGCTGCCATTTTGACACCCATTGAAGCGCGAAATTTGAACAGGACTATAAAGGTTTACTGACGCAACCCAGAGACATCTAACGCAATCTTCATACACTACACTCTATTCGGCAGCAGCTCCGTAGGAAGAAACTAATATCTCAATCCAAATGAACAAAAGAAAATGCCAGTGACGTTGACGTTACAAAATAAACACTTAAACCTCGAAAAAAGCTCTCCTAAACACGAACACACGCTAAAATAACACCACTATAAACACAACATGACACAACGGGTGTAAAAATGGCAGCGCCCATGAGGTCGCACCCTTTCTTGGATGCGCACTCGTCGATCAGCGATCTCCTCTCTCCATGTCTCTGATTTTAATACAAAAAGCACTCCATCTTCTCTACCTTTTTATACATTGTTGCCAACTTAACTTTTTATTCTTCCAAGATTTTAGGGATGCATTCAACACATACAACCACGCTGTTGATTTGCTTAAGGCCGCTTGACATGGAGCAATACTACGCGCAAGAACTTGCAGAAAGAAATTGCAAGGTCAAATCCTTGCATGCAATAAGCATTGCATGGTATTTGACATGGTGCAATTCTATTTCAATTGCCACATGTCTGCCAACAGAAGAAACATATGGATTTGTCAACAAAGTTGTTAACCTCAAATGAAAATTAAATTTTGATTGCTTGAAGAAACATGAAAATTACAAGAATAAATAAGATTAGTAAAAACAAGTAATGAGTGCGTCTCTCAGCATCACAGTTGCCGCCGCTGTATTTTACTAGGTTGGTGCCACAAAAACAACTAGATTTATCCCTAGAATTGCACGATTCATGCAAGAAAAATAGCACCGGTCCTATAAAAATTGCATGCAAGTTTCTTGCAGCAATTGATCAGCTGGCTTTGAACTGCGCATGCCTTTCGCAATTTTTCTTGCAACTTGCATGCAATTGCAATTTTTATTGCTCCATGTCAAGCGGGCTTTACATTAAATTTCTCGGAAATAAGTCGATAAACTTGCTGGTTACACAACATACTCAAGGCTATGAGTAGTTGTGTTTGTGGAGGTTTTGCAGTCGGTCCTACCCCATTGTCTCTTTTGTCTATTAAAAATTTACCAATTCCACCCAGAATGTAATTGAAGGTAGAATGTGAAAGTCTATAATGACTTTTAAAAACTGAAAGCAATATATTTTCATATACAACTGTACACATTGGTAATAACATACAACTATCATCATACAAAGATGCCACATTTTCAATATAATCTTTTATGGCAATTCGAGGTCTTTTTTGTAGATGTACTGACTTTGATAAAATTGTAATCATTTCATCCTCACTATCACTCTCCATCAACTGGGCTATTGCCGCCAAAATTAACTTCCGTTTTCTATTACTTTTTGCAACTTCCATTACAAAGTAAAGAAAAACAAACCAAGAAAGCATGCAAATTTATGAAACAGTCCCTTTAACCTAACCTACAAAACAAATCTGACGCTCTCTATTTACCGTGTCGTTCGATAAATCAACCATAACCACGCTCACCGTAGGTAAACAGCTGTTTACCGAATTTTACCGAGACATTTGTCTCGATCCAATTATCGTAAATGCCCATAAGTTGCCCTTCAAATCAGCTGTTAACGAGGATCAAAACCAGGCGTCAGGCGAGTTAATTTACAGTGATGTGTGCGGACCTATGCCTGAACAGTCAATTTCAGGAGCTAGGTACTTTATTCTATTCAAAGACGGGTGTACAAGTTTTCGAGTCGTAAATTTTATTAAGCATAAAAGTGACGCATTGGACTGTTTTAAAAACTTCAACGCGGTAGTTTCGAATAAATTCGGTCAATCAATCAGTGTTGCATGTGGAAACGGTACCGAATTTTGTAACATGGAATTTAAACATTATCTTACAGGTCAAGGTATAGAGTTAGAAAAAACAGCCGTTTACTAGGGTTGCCAGATGGCCGGGAAATCCGGAAAAGTCCCGGAATTTAGTCTCTTGTCCCGTGTCCAGTAATTGTACATCGGTGTCCAGTAATTGTACATTGGTGTCCCGGATCGCCCCCATCGCGTCATATTACATAATGATATAAATGTGATTAGTGTTGTCCGATCGGCAAGGCCATAAGGGCAACACTTGACTGTGTGCGCAGCGCATCCGCGCTCTCATTCCGACTCCCACCCGCACCCACCCCAACATACAGATACAATACGCAATACGCTACACGGTGCACTTACCATTACCTTCTTGCCTCGAGTAAAAACCGTTGAGTGTTTAATTTCTTGAAGTTCAGTCGTTTTAGTGTTCTAAAGTGTAATGGAACCATTTCCGTATCCATCAACAAGCAAAAAACGATTCACCGGTTTTAATGACTAGTGGTCGAACGATCCTGATTTTAAAGACTGGATTCAGAAAAAAAATGATTATACTGCAATTTGTAAAACATGTAATTCGGATATTGCAATTCAATATGAAGGTCGCCGTGCGTTGACAGTAAGTTTTGAACTTTTTTCGTTACAAATTTCTTATAAATTATTGCTATAGGTTCACGCTAGTAGTACTAAACATAAAAAGATGTTGTCAGCAAAAAAGATATCAACCTGCATGGAGAATTTTGTTATAAAAAAGGACACAGAGGAAGAAGCTTTGGTTATGACGGCGGAAGTAGCTTTTATTTATCATAATGTGAAACATGGTTTAGTTATAATAGTTTGGACTGCTTGGCCAGAAACATTAGCAAATTTATTCCAGATAGTCAAATATCTGCAAAAATGACATGTGGACGCACTAAGGCTTCGTCAATCACACGCAATGTTTTAGGACCATATTCACAGGAAAAGTTGATAGCTGATTTGAAACAATCTCATTAGTTTTCAGTAGGTTCTGACGCTTCTAACGTTGGTAATATAAAAACGTTTCCGTATGCTGTTCAATATTTTGATAGTAAAAAAGGTATATGCAAAAAACTATTGGATTTTTATGAAGATGCCGATGAAACATCCTTCGATCCTGAATTCACCAAAGTAATCCTGATATTGGAAAGTGATACCTACTCTATTTTAGACCTCGATCGTGCAATGCGAAATCGTTTTGACCAACTAAAAAGCCGGTTAGCTGATAATTTTTTTGGAAGTAAAGTCAAGGTTATTTTTAGAAACCTCTGCGAAGATAAAAAAATCAGTTTACAGAGCAAGCTCACATTTTTCTGCAAAGAGCAATTCATTATCTAGAAGAAAGATACGACTTTGGACCAGATGGGATTTACAAGAAATTTGAGTTGCTTTTGTTAATATGAGCCCAAAATATGCGTATCTGGCAACCCTGTATTATGTATAAATAAACAGCGCCATGATGGACAACAGTCAGTCCGTGTGGTAAACTTGATAAGCACGTTTGTTTTAAGAGGTTATGGGCCCAGAATTTAAAACTAGTGAGTAAAACGTTAAGTAACACAGAAATGGCTGCGAATTACATTGTTAATGTGCCTAAGTTAAAAGGTCGTGATAACTATTGTGATTAGGCATTTGCGGTAGAAAATTTCCTAGTTCTGGAAGGGTTATCCAAATGTGTAACGGAAGTGGTTGAAGCGGATGACGCTAAAGCGAAGGCGAAGTTAATTTTGACCATAGATCCCTCGCTGTATGTTCATATTCGTGAAACAAAAAACACGAAAGAACTTTGGGCGAAGTTGAAATCATTATTTGATGATTCGGGGTTTGCACGTAAAATTACCCTATTGCGCACGTTGATATCGACACGTTTGGAAAATTGTGATTCCATGGCGGCTTATGTCAACCAAATCGTTGAAACTGCACAGAAACTACGCGGCACGGGTTTTAATATTGATGAAGAATGGATTGGCTCGATTTTGTTAGCAGGTTTACCCGAAAGATTTTCGCCAATGATCATGGCAATTGAGCATTCGGGAATAACAATCACCTCGGATTCAATAAAAAGTAAACTACTTGGTATGGAAGTCGGTGCCGAAAAGGTTGGAGGGGCTTTTACGGCAAAAAATTGGCCTAATAAACCCAAGAAAAATGTTTCAGCAGGTAACAGTTCTAGCTTCAAAAGTGTAAAGTGCTACAAGTGTAAACAAGTGGGGCATTTCAAAAGTCGGTGGCCAAATGTAAGCTCTGTTAAAAATGAACATACGAACGCGTTCGTTCAGTGCGGTGTTCTTAAGCGGAGACTTTAGTAAATCGGACTGGTACATAGATTCCGGAGCAAGCGTTCATTTAACTGCTCATCAGGATTGGATTGCAAGCCCTTGTCTAGAAACTAATGTTCGGGAGATAGTTGTTGCTAATCAGTCGAAAGTGAAAGTTTCGTGTTCCGGCGACGTGAACTTAGCCACAATAGTAAATAACCAAACTTTTAACATTACTGTCAAAAATGTGTTTTGCATCGAGATAGTATAAATGGAGACGACATCAAGTGACCAAAGCGGGACCCGGTCCGCCATATTGTTACTACACATCCGTCATCCGTCAGATTTTGTGTTGTGTTGTGATTTTCGAATTATTTCCGTAATTATTGCGGTCTATTTATATAAATTGCGTTTTATCGACATGGTGTGTTGTGCTGTGCGGAGTTGTTATGCCCGGGATGGGATTGACAAAAAGAAAATAACTGGAATAACTTTTCATAGGTAAGTACAAACACAATACAGGCTAGTATTGATAGAATTTCAGCATTTAGTTTAGGTACCTACTTACTGTCAATTTAATCACGATAAAGCCGACCTATGCATATTGTAGGTACCTATTATGCACCATTTGTCAACTTAACTTTCACAATTCAATTGCACCAAGAAAATTTAGGTATAGGTACTTAGTCATTTGATATTTACTGATAGCTTTTAAAACTACCCCATTCGCACCTACACAAATAAACTTAAACTTTTTTTATAATCGTTCCATATTTGTAACACATTATTACATTTGGTAATTAAGCTTAAAAACAATAGGATCCGGCCCTGGCAAGTCGGCCATATTGGTACGACACTGAGCCCCGCCCACAGGTCCCATTTTAATAGTATTGTTTAGATGCTAAATAGCGTCTCCATTTATACTATCTCGATGTGTGTTGTGTGTGGAAGACCTAACCACAAACTTGCTTTCTGTTAGTGAACTTATTAAAAATGATAATTCGGTCAGATTTGACAATAGTTCTTGTCACATTTATAATAAGAACAATGTGTTAGTCGGTACAGCTGAATTAAACAACGGTGTTTATAGACTAAACGTGTTTAACCGAGAGTTGATTGCAGCGGCAGCGAAAGTGACAGGAGGCACTTGGCATCGCAGGCTGGGACACATGAATTCGAGTTATATGACGAAAATGAAAGACGGTTTAGTACAGGGGGTAACATATTCAGGTACTGTACAAATCCAAAAACAAGATTGTGTCGTTTATTGCGAAGGTAAGCAGGCAAGATTACCTTTTTCGCATAAAGGTACTCGGGCTAATAGTCTTTTAGAGATCATCCATTCAGATCTGTGCAGGCCGATGGAGCAGAAATCGTTTGGCAGTGCCAAATATTTTTTTACCTTTGAGGATGACTTCAGTCGAATGGCATTCGTATACTTCTTGAAATCGAAAGATGAGGTACTCAGTTGTTTCAAAAGGTTCAAGAATGAGGTCGAAAATCAGAAGAATGCTACGATTAAAATCTTAAGGACAGATAATGGTGGTGAGTTTTGTAGCAAAGAATTTGAAAATTTTCTAGAAAGCAGCGGAATAATTCACCAGAAAACCAATTCGTACACGCCACAACAAAATGGCATGTCTGAAAGGTTAAATCGAAGCATCGTGGAGAAAGCTAAGTGTCTTTTGTTTGATGCGAAGCTGGACAAACGGTTTTGGGCAGAAGCAGCAAACACTGCAGTACATACACAGTAAAAAATGTTGTAATGGAGAATAAGATTCTTTGAGTGGTTAAGTAAACGAGTGTTAATTTTTACACTCTTGTAAGTAATACTAACATTCATTATTAACACCCACTACTATGCACACATTGCGTGTGACTTTAACAAAAAAAAATTCAAGAAAAGGTTTTTAGGATGTTCATTTATTAAAAATTGGGTTTACAGCATTTTACTAGTGTCAAAGTCATCTTACACAAACTTTATTCGCAGTATTGTTGTTGCTACTAACACCATACCGTGTTATTAATACAATCACGAACAAATTTAACACCCAGGAGTGTTGAAAATGCAAAATTTGCCTGGAATAGCAGTTCCATTTTAAATCAGCAGTCTTAAGCTACCGGTCCGGAGCGCGGATGTAGTCATAGTGCGATGTGCTGTGATGTGATTAAAATGTTTAAGATTCAGCTTGAAAACAAAAGCAAATTCGCTAAAATTGGCGCAGAGGCTACGTACTACGACATAGTACAACTAGGTAAGTAGTTACCTAACTTACTCGTAAATAGGCATAATATATGAGGCGCCGTTTGTTCCAAAATTAAACAGGTGCAGGGTAAGTTAAAATAGTAGAAAAAAACTTACACCGCTGCCAAATAAACTCTCCCCGACGTAGAAAAAAAAATTACACACCGCCGCCGCGGAATTACTTACCCCTGCAAAAAATTCACTCACCGCTGTAGCGCGGTGTCGAAACGTAGTTCATCTAGTCGCCGCCTATTGGCGCGCAAACCCGTAACGCAAATGCAGGACTCTGAATCAGTTAAGATATTTGCACGCACAAATACAGGTGTTGAGAACGTGTACGCATAGCCCACTTATTGAGCATTGCCTTTGTGAAAAAAGAAAAGGTAAGTGCATAAATAAAACATTTGATTAGTCGGTAAGGTAAGTGCACGTTAGTAAGTAAAATCACAGATTGCCAAACGCTTGGGCCGATTCGCTTCAAACTTCACAAAGCTCATCTATATATCACTTGTAACAAGCCTATTGAAAATGAGCCAGATCGATGGTGTCTGTCTGCCTATCTGTGAACACGATAACACAAACGCGCGCGTATTTTAATCTATTTATAGAAGAACGTTTCTTACAAGCAGTCAGGGCTGCATTTGTCAGCCTTTCCTGAAATTTTGCATAGCGAACAACTCACCCCTTTTGTTATTTATTGCAGGTATTAGCATTGAATTTATAAATTCAATGGTATCAGGTATGCTTTTTGACATGAGACATGACATTACAATGTCTCTAGCTAATGCAGTACTACCGACAAAGAAATGCCGAATATAAGGGGGTTGCAGGCGGCGTGGGAAGACGTTTACATTATTATTTAAAATATCAAGGTAATCCTGTACTTGCTAGATATGGCACAAAAATTAAATATTCGATTAATCAATCATTTAATTAATTATATAACTACGTTATTATTAATCTATATACGTATAGCTTTGCCGCTTTTTTAGATCCTCTTTACGAGGTTTATTAAGCACGTACCCCTTTACCTTTATTATTTTATCCTTTTTCATGGCACTACAATATGTAGAATTAGAATATCTTTCAGGTAGAGAATTATGGTTGTCAGCCATGATTAGCATGATTCCTGTAACTTCTATTATAGTGGGTGTCCATATAATGGGAGTAAGTTCACGCCCAAGGGCAGTTGTTTTTTGTTTGGCGGTTGGTCCTCCCTCGTTGATTCCTTATTCGAATTTCTATTAAAAATTGAGTTTGATATGATGTCTTTTTTCTCATTAATTCGTTAGTACTGGATCTGTACCGTTCAGTAGAAATATAATGAAACATAGCCACACATTTATTCTATGTTGCAAAAATAAGTAGGTATGTACTTATTTGTATTCTCAAATTCACAGGGAAATTCTGTTGTATATGTTTGCATTATCTATCTCAGAGGCGGATACAGGATTTTATTTGAAGGGGGGGGGGGTGGAGGTTATGAGAAGACTTTAGGGTCTAAAATGAACTTTTGCTTTAGGGGTTAAAACACCAGTTTTAATCCACTTGTAGGCTATAATGGCTATAAGTTTGGGGAGGTGGGGGTCATGACCCATGTGCCCCATCTCCCTTGTATCCGCCCTTGGTCTATCACCATGGAACATGACTGCAATATTATATTCCTAATTCAACATCGTACATGTTACATACCTAGCAATTGAAATTATGTAGCAGTCTTTTTCCATGACAAATATATCTTTAAATATTTTAACTGTTGATTGATTAATGATGTTCATTTGTATAGTGCACGACACAATGGACGTTGAACAGTTCCTCCAAGTTTTTAAACAAGAGTATGAAGAAGCGAAACATCTTCAAAATGAAAGTATATCTGGTATACGACTAGTCGCTGAATCCTGCACCAAACTCGAAGATAATTGCAATACTCTTCGTAGCATCATACTTTACATTCAAGATGAAAATCTTCAAAATCTATTGACCACTTTATACAATCTTAATTTGAGCTTGTTTTTGTCACTGCAAGCACGCTGCAGCCGGGGTAATGCACATTTCATTATCCACTTGAGAAAAATTTAAAATCAAGTACCGAATTCCAGATTGTTATTTAGAACCGACGTCCGCTTCTCTTCCAGTTGGAGGACAAGCTACAAGCTCCAACACTGGCCGAGTGGGCAGACCATGCCACGATATTCCGAAAGAACAACTACTTATATTACAATCTATTGGATTGAATTGGTCTGCTATGAGTCGATTTTTAAATATATCAAGGAGTACGTTATATCGCTTAAAAACCAAATATGAAATATGCAGTAATCCAGCTATACTCAACTATCCAAAAGATATTGGATGAAACACCAAATGCAGGTGAGATATATGTTCTTGGTAGTCTCCGAGCTAGAAAAATAACTGCACCGCGATCGAGAGTTCGTGAAATTTTGCAAGAAATTGACCCTGTAGGACGAGCTCTACGAAAGAAAATCACCATCAAGAGAAGAGTATATAAATGTAAAAGGTGCTAATCATTTGTGGTGAGTAATTATCTATCTGGTTATCTTTAAGAAGAACATTTGAACTTTCTATTGTCGCAACGGCAATTACAATTCGCCAGAGTTATGCAGATAGGGACCAACCCACAAAAATTTTTTTCCAATAAATTCTTTGAAATATCAAAATGCCCTGCAACAAGAATATGTATTCTTCTAGGGCATGGAGTGCAAGTAAAATTTTGATTTTGATGCTTAGAATTGATAGCATTTGCTAAACGACTTGTTTTCTCATTTTCACAGTGATGTGGATTGGTTCATTTCTGCATAACTCTGTCCAATTGGATGTATCCGTATAATGCAACTTATCTCTTTGCTTCCAAAAATGGGCAAACTATTCTTTCGACATTGCTAGTTATAGATATGCGAACATACACAAAAATGATGAAAATTAATTGTTACAGGCATATGGACTCCAACCACAAACTGATACAGTTTCGATTCGTATATCATGGTTGCATAGATGGATATAGTAGGGCAATTATCTACCTAGAGTGTATGACTGATAATAAGGCGGATACAGTCATGCAGTTATTTGAGAAAGGAGTTTCTACCTTTGGTTTACCAAATCGTGTAAGAGGTGATCATGGGACTGAAAATATAGCTGTCGCAACTTTCATACTGAATCAAAATGGTTTAAACCGGGGTAGCTACATCACCGGTAAGTCAGTACACAATCAACGAATAGAGAGATTGTGGGCAGAAGTGAATCGCGTGGTGTCTTACCATTATAAAACTTTATTTTTAAATATGGAAGAACATAATTTATTAGACGAATATAGTGAAATCGACCTATTCTCTTTACAATATGTTTTTTTTACCGAGAATTAGAAACTCGTTGAAGGAATTTGTTGATCAATGGAATAATCACGGTCTAAGCACTATGCATGGCAAATCTCCATTGCAGCTTTGGCATTTATCTTTCATGAATGGGAGTGGCCATGATGATGTACTTCCAGATGACATTCACGGTTATGGCACTGAAGAGACAGAATCTCATTTTGAAATTATTACAGAGAATAATGTTGTAATTCCTACATCAAATATAAATATTACACCAGAACAAATGCAGCAAATAGTGGACGCAGTTCCAGACCCGGTTGCAGATGATTATGCTCAAGGCATCATTCATTACGGAGTAATTAGAAATCTATTACATACCTTGTTACAGCTATAATTTATGTTAATTATTGAAACAATAAACTATACTGTAAGATTGAAACGTTTTACTGAATTTATAGACTGTAATGTACAGTATCCTGTATTTTTATTCACTTTAGTTTTCAAGTCGAATTTTCCATAAAGAAGGTGGTCGACACTTTTCAGAAGTCGAAAGGTCAAACGAACAAACAGAAACGCAGCTCACATTACTACAGATAAAATTTTTTATCTTGAAGCACAGTATTCAGATTTAGTGTAATTTAAATTTAATGTAATGCATTCATAGAGGAAAGGATGAGTTTTACTAGACAGTACCTACGGTTAACTACGATACTTTGACATTCTATACTAACGTGAGGAAAGATAACTAATGCTTTCTGTTCATTGAATTACTCTTTTTTGATAAACTTCAAGATTGCGTATACAACATTTGTAAGTTTTGGAGATCTTTATAAAAGATAAGTTACATAACTGATATAGCAGATATCCTTCCCCCTTTTAATTTTGTACCTCCATCCTCCAGTGATTAGTATTATCAATTTATTTTGAAATTTTATAATCCAATGTTATTGATCCACATATTGTTCAGAATCTTGAGAATTGTTCATACATAGTCGTAGTGCTTTGTGGTTTTTGAAGAGGCAGCAGCTTTTAGGTTGAGTGATTTTAATATAATAGAAAAGGGTTAATTGAAAAGGAATTCTCAATAAAAGGAAAACTAAATAAATTTTATTTTCGAAAAATCAGAACTAAAACTTAATTGCACATTCTCGGCAACATTGCCAGTCAAATTACGCAAATGCAAAATCCTTGCAGTTGCCTATTCCAAATGCCATATGTTGTTTGAATTTATCATAGGATGAGTTGTTGTGTCTTTACACGAGATGTGACCGGACCATTGACTATACACAATTCGTTAATTAGTCTTTATTAAACACAACATAACAAGAGACATTGAACGACCTTTTTGTGACACTTTTCTCTAAACTCTATAGTACCAACTTAACTTACTAAACTTAACCCAATACATAACACTCTTCCCCCTTTACAAATCAAGCCTAGAGGGCGCCTTTATGGTTCTTTGTGAACGTCTGAGTACCTGAGGCGTTATAGAAACTGGAGCAGGACTTTTAGGTGCTTGGTCAGGATTTGGACTATCAGGTAAAGAAACACTTGAGTCTTCAATCACTTCTTCCTGAACATTCTCATCCGGAGCCTTCTCAACGCTGACCGAAGGACTGGGGTTACTCCCTTGTATGTACGGTCTTACAATTGGATTTGGCTCTTCTTCTAATATGGACATCTTTAGGTAATCGGCATGAAGATATCGTACCTGATTATTCACCATTACTAAATATGTAACTGGACTGACGACCTTTGCAATTTTTCCAGGAATCCACCTGTTGACACGAGTATCAAAGGTAAGTACTTTTTGGCCTTCATAGAATCTTCTCATTATTCCTCTTTTACTATCCTGGTATATTTTCACTTTTCCATCGATTTTATCTTCTCTTCTCTTCCCTCTTAAAAATGTTGGTTTTAGTAAGGAGAGTTTTGTTCTGGGTTGGCGTTTTAATACTAAATTCGCCGGACAAACTCCTGTGACTGAGTTGGGTGTATTGCGAAAAGAAAACAAGTATTCATCGATCTGTTCCTGTAAAGTCATGGTAATCTTCTGTTTTTCATTATCCTTTAATTGCTTCAATAAGCCTCTCTTGATGGTATCCACATACTTTTCCGCTTTGCCATTTGAGCAAGGATGAACTGGTGGAGTCAAGGATACTTTTGTGCCTATTGAAAGTGCAAACTTCTTGTATTCCTCCCCATTAAATGGAGGTCCGTTGTCTGATACTATCTCTTCTGGAATTCCGAACGTAGCAAATATGTGTTTTAGCGCTTGAATAGTTTTAGACGAATTTGTTCCATGCATTATCTGTATCTCGATCCATCGACTGTAGCTATCTACTAC
>NW_022170249.1:720676-747311 GCF_008802855.1 Photinus pyralis
TGTATATATTTTGATAATATGTATTTTGTATCAATAAAGAGTATGTAAGACATAAAGTATCTGTAAAAAATTACCTAAAATATATGTAAAATATACATAAATGGTATATTAAGTATAGTATAAATGTATGTATGACCCTTTATATAATATCTATATATTTTGGAGGAAAAAAAATGCGGACATTAATATGAAAAATATACCTCAAGTATACCTTAAATTGATGTAAAGATAGATGGAGAGAGATATAATTAATACATAGAATATATGTCAAATTGTTAACTGGGCCATTTCAACAAAAGGTGTTGTAAATGTTGTAATATCAGCTGGTTTCCCTTTTCCACTGTAAATACCTATAACCATAGGGCGTAGATGGGGAATTTCAAATACATTGAACAAAATTAGCCAAAATTCATCTTTGGGACTTTTATAAATGGGTAAACCATCAATGCTTATGGTTATATATAAAGATGAAAAGCTTTGTATTGCATTAAAACACTTCTGTAGACATGCAACCACTCCTTTGATGCCGATAATAACCTTGATCCATTTTTGTAACATTAACTTTTCCAAGTGGCGTTTCTAATAATGTCACGATGCACGATGTTTTATGTTGAAGGTGTTTGCCGAAAGTTTAAGGTTATTGCGAAATTCTTCGTTTCTCTTTTCAATATCAGACTTATTATTATTACTAGTTGTTTCGTTAGGATTATTATCTTCCTCCTCTAATTCTATTAGCCAGTTCATTTCTGCTTCCTGGTGGTCAGCACACTTTTCTATATTGAGTGCAGGTTCTGGATTCAAATTGGCCATACAATTCTAAAATACAAAGACATAACATGAATTTAGTCAGATGCATAAGGAAACCAGTTTTACACAGGAGTCCACTATTACCTGCCCCCAGAATTTAAGAGTTTAAGGGTAATAGTGGACATAAATTTCAAAATAATTGTGGACGGTCTCTAAGTCGTTTTTTTATTACAGAACTATGCCCCGAACATATAAATAAAAAAATAAAAGAGTAAACTGCAAAAAAAATGGCTACGGCTTAACCAAGGCAGAAGTTCTGCAGTTTGTGAAAGAATTTTGTGCTGATATTGGACTAGATTGGTCTCCAGACAGAGAATGGTAATGGTAGAAGGATTTATGAAAAGAAATCCACAACTTAGTACTCGCAAAGGTGAAAGTAAGAGCTCTCAAAGATTAAGAG
This sequence comes from Photinus pyralis, assembly GCF_008802855.1. NCBI lineage: Eukaryota > Metazoa > Arthropoda > Insecta > Coleoptera > Lampyridae > Photinus > Photinus pyralis. The sequence continues at coordinate 721,884 of NW_022170249.1, forward strand.
GGGCAGACCCCTTTGTCATAAAGAAGTCGTACGAACAATTGGATCGCCTCTATAAAACAGAAAAAATCTCCCCTTCAGATGGACATTTAGTATACAATTGTGACGAGACTGGATTCTCTCATGATCCCAAAGATGTGAGATGGGTTGCTCCCAAAGGGCAAAAACGGGTTTCAAAAAACATTGCTGGTTCGGGTAAGAAGAATACCACCGTCCTAGCCTGCGGAAATGCCAATGGTGAACGATTACCTCCTTTTATAATCTTCAGGAGAAAATACATTTGGCAGAACTGGATTCCGGAAAATGATTATCTAGGTATACCGTTTACACTGCTCAAAAGAAAGGCTGGATGGATGGTGAATTATTTTGTAAGTGGTTTACAAACCTTTTCTTGCCTTTCGTTAAACCACTTGAAGAAAGGGGAGGCAGAAAAGTAGTTCTCATATATGATGGTGCTGGTGTACATACCAGTTATGCTCTATCTAAGAAAGCCGTGGATAATGAGGTTATTCTAGTAAAACTACCTGCCAATGTAACACATTATATGCAGCCTCTCGATAAATGCGTTTTTAAACCCATTTAAACTCAATGGAACAATGAAATGATAAAATTTTCCGGGGAAGATATTACCAAATGATGAATTTTCAATAAAAATAAAAATTGTTTGGGAGGAAGCTTTTCAATCCGATTACCTCACATCGGGATTCAGGCCGACTGGCATTTTGCCGACTAATTTTAGCAAATTTTCCGAAGGAGCGTATGACATTTTGAAGTCGGATGCATCTACCGGAACAGCAACATCTCAATTTGAAGATTTTATTCGAATGAGACTTTCCGAAAATTTAACAAAAAAGCCCCTGAAGCGAAAAATAGAAAAAGGATTTCTCAAAATGTTGGCGATGTTTTTAACATCTTCAAAAGCTTTAAGTATACTAAATGCTCGAGAAAATGTTGGTGCAGAAACAAAAAACAGATCAAGAGTCTCCTCACAAGCAAAGACTTCCACAAAAAAATCTGAGAATAAAACGGCCAAAAGGGCTAAGATATATGATTCAACATCGTCTGACTCTGATGTGAGCATCATTCTAGAAAGCGAATTTGAAGGTGAAGACGAAGACTCTAACAAAGAAAATACTCCTACTGCTAAAGATGACTATTCTCAAAATATTGACAATTGAAATTGAGGAGGATCAAAACTCTAGAGATGACTTACTCCAGGAAAGAACTGAAAAGGAAACCCCAGCTGCTGAAGTAAATCAATGGCCCGTTGTTCAATTTATAGTTGTGGAGTTTATATACAGCAGTTGCAGTTCAACTTCAAAGAAAGACATTTGTTGCTCAAATTTCTGAAATGAAGAATAATCAATTTAAAGTTAAATGCATGAGAAATTATAAAGAACATCGCAATACATTTGTATTTCCACAAATAGAAGACGAAAATGTAATACATTTTAACCAAATCGAACAACTGTTAAGAACCCCTTTCGTTTCTAGAGGAAGGCATATTTTTAGCGACCTTATGAACAAATAGTGCTTGAATTTTATGTGCAATTTAAAAGTGCAATAATTGTTGCATTGATAACTTTTTTAAATAAAGTTCTTTTCACAAAAATTAAACGGCGTTTTAATTGTGGCTTTTTTAGCTTTGGCCCTTAATAACCACATATACTACTTACAAGGGTTTTGCCAGAGTTATTAATCACGTCCACTATAATGGACACGTTTCACCTGGATATGACTTATTCGTTTCCACAGTCTACATCTACTAGGTACTAGAACTAGAAGTAAATAAAATGAAATCATTGCAATCAATTTTACAATTTTCCAATAACTTGACATTGGTTTTGAAAATGGTTAAGCCTAATTTGAAGTTTTTGTCCACTATTACAGGATTCGTCCACAATTATCCTCCACTCCCCTATAATATTCATTATTAAGCCATTTGAGTGATTAGGCGGCTATTCATGGCCTCCTTGATAATGTTTCTGGATTTCCTTATGAAAATTATTTGGGACAATTAAAGAAATTAATTAGGTGAACACATAAACCTCTTCAACAAATTTGCAGGAGGTTATCAGAAATAGATGATTTACTTTTTGATGCTGACATTTCCCCAAATCCCAAATCTAAAGTTTTTATTTCCTCATAATGATGGTCCTAGACTCAACTATTTGCATAGACAATACAAACAATTGCGATCTAAAGAATATGTACTTTTACATATTGTATTGCTGATGCATATTGTTTAACTAAAGACAATTTTGTTATTCAAATCCATAATATACTTGTGGATCAATCGAATCATCCAATTTTTATTGGTAAGAGGTTCCAGTCTGCAGATTCTTTATATACTTATCCTATTAATTCAGTTGATTTTAATATTTGTTTTAGAAGATTTATCAAACACATTAGAAGCGTGGAATTTTAAAAGTATTGCTACAAAGTGTTTTGTTTATCCTATTAGCGACACCAAGTTAGTAGCATTTCCTTTATTGCACTGTAATTGGTAATTCTTTACTAAAATTTACAATACGGAATATTATTATTGTTATTGTAAAGTTAGATAAGTGTATTTTCAAAAGTAATGTTCATCAATATTTTCACCTTGTGGGCGCTTGTTCATTTGCTATTTACTTCCAATAAATGTTTTATCAAAATGCATGAGTAAGATTATACTACTAATACATCACCTAATACTGTAAATGGCGTGAAAAAGACAACAAAATGACACCACCACCAATGTAATATAATACGTTATATTCACCAAATAATGACGTCAGTGGTCTGTGACATTATCACGTGATCCTACCATCACTTTAACGTGATTTCTACAGTGACACATGACGTAATTGATGACCAAATAATGACGTTTAATTGACGTCAGACTGCTACCTGGGACTGGAGCATTTGATGAATTTGAAACCTGGTTCCCTCCGAAATACCCTTAATAATAATCACACTACTCATTATATTATAACTGATTATATTCTGAAGTAATAACATTTTTAGAAATTCCTGTCGGTGATTCTGTGGACGTAGAAAATTTGGATCTATTAGATAGCTTAAAACCTGGCAAAACTTCGGATGATTTTTATAAAGGTAGTAAAAATGTGTAGCTATACATAGTAAACATATTGATTTTTTTTATCTTTCAGTATGTTTACTACGCCTTCTAAACCAAAAGAACGGAGAACAGGATCAAAATCAACAAGTTGGAACAACTTCTACAAGAGATAAATGAAAAGTAAGATGAAAAACTTAATTCCGCTACCCGTTGACATAATAGAAGGATTACACAATCTCAACACCACATTGAAAGAAAATAGCACTTATTTTACATATCTTGTAAGTAAACAAATCTTATATTGTTTACTAATAGACTGTCACGTAATAAATATACATATTATACTGATAAAATGCTAACTACTAATTTTGATTCTAGCAAAATTTAATGACATGCTGCTGCCCTATCCCAAATTTGCCTAATCGCGATTCCAAAACCATTAAGCAAGAGCTGCATAAAGTATTGGGTTATATTTACAGCAGAATTATCACAAATGACTTGGCCGTTTGTTTAAACATGTGTGGTCGTAACTTAAATGCAAATACTCCTAAGAAAGAAGGTTTCAAACAATTTTCGGAAATTTTAACAGTTACATTTGGTAAGTAGAATAGGTACTAGGCTTATGTCCAGTTTTGCAAGGCCAAATCACATTGACATTCAATGTTAGTCAACCTATGTGGAACCATACAGTCTTTTGCGTTACAGCATTACTAAATGTTTCATTAATAACTTATTTTTTTATGTAGACGCAATGAAACCCAAACCAACACTTGGGGGTTTAGACTTGGACCGATCACGATCAGAGGATGCCGTGGGGGAATGGCTGCGACAAGCCAAAAATCGTATGGAGGATAGTAAAGTCCGAAAACGTAACAAAATGGCCGAAAAAAAGAGCAGTGAATGCCAATGGTGTTTAGTAATAGTAATAATAAGAGTTTATATGCTAGTTAGGTACTCGAATGCTGCGAAAAATATGACATAGAATTTGTTCTACTTCCACGTAATGCAACCCATTTGTTGCACACACATAAAAATTTATACTGAATTTAACGAGAGTAATATCTTTAAATGTAAATTGTTAAACGAAACTTTGAAATAATTGGTTACATTATTAATACTGAACTAATCATACCCATATTCTTGTTTTAAGCCTTAGAAATTTGATTATATTATTGTTAGTATAAGGTTTTCTATGTTCATTTTAACAATATGTTTAGATATAAACTAAGCGTAGCGTATATCAAATACGTACAGTTCGTTTAACTATTTCGCTGATTTGCAATAGTTGAACGAAACAGTTCATAAAGTAAATTAGTCATACTGAGATTAAAAGCGTTGTATTAATAGACGCTATTCTTAATAATATTCTAAGAAGATGTAGATGGTAAGCATTTTTATTTTTACAAGCGTAATGAGAAGTTAATACACGCAGACACAACGTGGTTTCATTTTTATAAATTAAAGTAGCTCGTTACCTGTGTAAATCTAAATAATGAACACAGAAATGGTTGTCCAGTGTTTAAGGGATTGGAATATTCCCGAAGATATTATAAACAGATTTACAGGTAAGTACTATTGTAAAACAGTTGCGATACTTTTTTTGTATCAAAATGAGGCATCCTACTACGACTCCATTTTAGCAATTGTATTGAGGACTTTATGTAGGTACATAGATTTCATATTTGCTATTTAAGACAAATCAACAAGATTTTTGCTCTTTATCCTAAAATGTTGAAAGCATTTAGAAACTGATTCGTAATCAAATTTCTCCGGAAAATGAATGCAGCAATTTCTTTAACCATTGAGTGAGATTAATTATTCAATGCTTTTATACTCATTGTCCAACGGTTTTCCCAGTTTTTTCTATAGTTTTAACTGGATTTTTTTCGGGACCATATACCTACTTAATTGTTCAATATAATCGTATGATATTTATAGAATTTTGACGAGTAAGGTAGTAATAATTTGCGTAATTTCTTATTTCGAAACGGAATTATATAATCTCTTTATTTTTAACTAATTTTATTTGTTAATAGTTATTGTACCTTTATAGAAAACGATATTGGTTTTGAGGTTTTTAAAAACCTCAGTCAGCAGGACCTAAAGGAAATTATTCCGGGGTCATTAGGAATAAGAAAACTGATATACGTGAAAATTCAAGAAATGCTGAAAGTATACATTGTAAATAAAATTACTACAATAATTAATACCTAGATCACTTTTTAGAATGATATCACTTCGGATGCTACTGAAATCTTGACAAACACTACTGAAACTGAAACTATATCCGAATCTGTAAGTGCAGATGTTAATGATTTTAACAACACTATACTACACGACATAAGCAATGTTTTACCTGATAATACCTACGAACAAAACAAAAGTAGTGAAATTTCAATAGTGTATGTTACTGGTTTAGAGGAGAACACGTTTACATTTCAAGATTTTGACCTCAAAACACTTTTAACAACTAGTCCTATGGGAAGTAGTGTGTTAAATTATTACGAGACAAATAAACAGGCTTATAGATATTATAATTAAACATATCTATACCTATATTATCACCAAGTAAGTTGTTGTATTTTCTATTTTTAACATAACAGTAAAGCTTTATTGTAGTCGTTTACGACATGACGAGTACAATAGACTGACGGCTAAAATAATTGATTTGTTCCCTAACGAAACGACTGGAACATACTATGTTCCGGCAATAAGAGAAAGAGATTCTCCAATTAACAGAAGCATTATGGCAAAAGGAAAATTGGTAGATAAAGTTAAAAATTTAATCCGAGTATGTGACGAGGCAATACCAAAAAGGAGAAGAAAGAATAATGATGCTGCTCCACATTCGACCAGTACAAATAGTGAAACCAATAATAACAATGATGAACCGTTAGAAAGCAATGGAGATTATGCGTGGCTCAAGTTCAACACAGAACCATGGAGTGACGTCTTGGTAAAATGGGAAAATACGTTTCATCTTCGACAAGCAGTTAGAGGTGTTTCTGGTGGAAACGTAGCTGACGTTTTTATGCTTTGGTCAATATTAAAAGATTTACGAAGTGACACATTGGTATGCTTATTTTTAAACGATGTTTTAATTAGATTTTTAGTTTTTCAATCGTTTATTAAATTAATATATGATACTTTTTTACACTTTTTAGCTCTTTTGTGTTCCGTAAATAGAAATCGAGCATACTTGTCTATACAAAATTTTGTATACGTTATCATAATCAGAGTTGCACTCGGTCACTGGGTCGAGATTAGGGTTGCCAGATGGCCGGGAAATCCGGGAAAGTCCCGGAATTTAGTCTCTTGTCCCGTGTCCAGTAATTGTACATTGGTGTCCCGGATCGCCCCCATCGCGTCATATTACATAATGATATAAATGTGATTAGTGTTGTCCGATCGGCAAGGCCATAAGGGCAACACTTGACAGTGTGCGCAGCGCATCCGCGCTCTCATTCCCTGACTCCCACCCGCACCCACCACAACATACAGATACAATACGCAATACGCTACACGGTGCACTTACCATTACCTTCTTGCCTCGAGTAAAAACCGTTGAGTGTTTAATTTCTTGAAGTTCAGTCGTTTTAATGTTCTAAAGTGTAATGGAACCATTTCCGTATCCATCAACAAGCAAAAAACGATTCACCGGTTTTAATGACAAGTGGTCGAACGATCCTGATTTTAGACTGGATTCAGAAAAAAAATGATTATACTGCAATTTGTAAAACATGTAATTCGGATATTGCAATTCAATATGAAGGTCGCCGTGCGTTGACAGTAAGTTTTGAACTTTTTTCGTTACAAATTTCTTATAAATTATTGCTATAGGTTCACGCTAGTAGTACTAAACATAAAAAGATGTTGTCAGCAAAAAAGATATCAACCTGCATGGAGAATTTTGTTATAAAAAAGGACACAAAGGAAGAAGCTTTGGTTATGACGGCGGAAGTAGCTTTTATTTATCATAATGTGAAACATGGTTTAAGTTATAATAGTTTGGACTGCTTGGCCAGAAACATTAGCAAATTTATTCCAGATAGTCAAATATCTGCAAAAATGACATGTGGACGCACTAAGGCTTCGTCAATCACACGCAATGTTTTTTTAGGACCATATTCACAGGAAAAGTTGATAGCTGATTTGAAACAATCTCATTATTTTTCAGTAGGTTCTGACGCTTCTAACGTTGGTAATATAAAAACGTTTCCGTATGCTGTTCAATATTTTGATAGTAAAAAAGGTATGTGCAAAAAACTATTGGATTTTTATGAATGCCGATGAAACATCCTTCGATATATATGAGTGCTTGAAAAGAATTACTACTAATGCTGACCTCAACATGCGTCAAATTAGCGCATATAGTGCAGATAACGCTTCTGTAAATTATGGCATACATAATTCCGTGTATCAGAAGTTAAAAGCAGAAAATCAACATGTTTTCAAAGCTAATTGCTATTGTCATGTAATAAATAATTGTGTAAAGTATGCGTTGAAAGGACTTGATGTTGACGTAGAAAACATAGTCATCAAAATATACAACGAATTTAGTTCGTCAGCTTTAAAAACAAAAAAATTAAAAGAATGTTTTGAGTTTGCTCAAATAGAATTTAAAGAATTACTAAGACATGTTCCTACAAGATGGTTATCACTTTTGCCTGCTATAGATCGATTAATGTATAGCTGGCCTGCAGTAAAATATTATTTTTTAGAAAAAGGTCCGGCTAACAGTCATAAAGTGCTTTGGGAGTTTATTTCCGAAGGATGTGATAGTAATGATTTTAATAATGAGGAAGAGTGCCTGAAAGAAAGCCTGAATGACTGCTATCTTTTCTTTTTGCAGAATGTTTTGCCTGAATTCACCAAAGTAATCCTGATATTGGAAAGTGATACCTACTCTATTTTAGACCTCGATCGTGCAATGCGAAATCTTTTTGACCAACTAAAAAGCCGGTTAGCTGATAATTTTTTGGAAGTAAAGTCAAGGTTGCTTTCCCTTAAATCAGAGGATTTTAAGCTGACGTGGGAAGTACTGTCAGAGTTTCCTGATATATTAAAAATTGAAGACGCAGTTGACATTGACTCTCTTTATACAGAGTTTGCGTGCATAAAATCGGTTTTTGAGGTTCTTCCTAAAGATTTACCGAACGATAAGATATGGGCGCATTTCTTTAGAACAAACGACACAAACGATCTTAAAAACCTAAAAAAAATAGTTGGTTTTGTTTTATCAATTCCAACAAGCAACGCCTTCTGCGAAAAAATTTTCAGCCTGTTGAATAATGTATGGACTAAAGATCGAAATAGGATGTCCATGGATTTGATCAAATCCGAATTGCAGACTCGCATTAATTATGAAGAATCGTGTTCAGAAATTGTAACAGTTTTACAAAGTGCAGATGGACAGAAACTTTTGAAGATTGCCAAATCTAGTGATAAATACATAAGAAAATAATATGTATATTGGTTTGGAAACATATTATAACAAATTTGATTTTCTTTTTCATGTACTGAACTAATATTTTATTTTTTGTTTCTTAGACTTATTAATAAAGTAATACCAAAATTTGTAGAGTTTTGAACCCCCCCCCCCCCCTCATGCAACGCTCGTGAAGTCGGAAAGTCCCGGAAATTGTGAATGAGATTTTGGCAACCCTAGTCGAGATGTATGTGACTCAGTGTAACTCTGGTCATAATATTAATTTTATGACCGCTTTAAGAAAGGTATAAAAAGTATCTGTTAACTAATCAACTGGCTAAGAAAATGAACGGTTTTTGAATAGTCAAAAACGTATTATGTACTTAAATTTTGAATTAATAAATCGTTGATTTACTACTAACTAATATAAAGTTTAAGCACTTTTTATGACGTATTGATTTTTAAATCGTAATTTTTAATGATACTATTCAATTTTCCGAGGAGTTTGATTTATTATACCTACACTTTGCTAACATGAGGAGCCCCACTATGGAATATTAAAAACGGTAAAATTTAGATTTGGTTAAACGAGAAAAAGTCGCGCAGTGAAAGAACTAAGAAAATGGCGTCAACAAAACTCTTCATTTTTAAAAAACAATTTTTTTCTGTTATTATTGTTTTGCTTCGAGCAAAACCAATGACACTTTTAATGACCTATAAGATAGTCTTGTTTGTTTTTTAAAAAGTACCAAATCTGAATCTTTTACCTTTTTGAAGATCCCTAGTGGCTGTCTTTATATCGGAAAAGTAAACTATACATAAGAAAGGGTTCTTACAAAAAATTCATATAAGTACTATTAATTTATTTACAGATTAATTCAGATTTTAACCAACTATATGATGGTAAAGGTCTTAAGCTTTTTATGAATTGGGACCAGTTTTTTGCAAAAATACAAGAAGTTAAGAAGACAGGAAATAAAGACAAAACAGTAGCAAAATTACTCGAATTACGGGAAAACATTAAAAATCAAGGTAATATTTAACAAATTTATATCACGTATTGTAGTTTTTCTTACAGATTCCAAATTTTTAATTGAATTAAAAACGATCGCGCTTCTAATTTCATCTAAAGGTCGTTTTGTTTTAAAGAATTCTAAACACTGGAAGTTTTCAACACAAGAAACTGTTGAAGGAATTGTTGTTGAAGCTAAGGTATGAACATTTGATTATAAAACAATAAAGGCTCAGGGTATTTCCTTTTTAGACTGCCGGAGATATAGACGAAGTAATAAGAATTCAAAAAGAAAAAGCCCTAGCTCATCAACAAACTGTGCAGCCGTACATAATTTATGTAGGAAGCATTGAAGATCCTCGAGCCTTCTATATAGTAATAGACACTATTTATTTACACTTTGATAATCCTATAAAGGCGTTTGATATTTTATTTAAAATTTTTCATATAATGAATGCGAAATACCCATAATTCAAACTGAATATTTATATCTTCTTATTCAAAAAGGTCTTTATGGGATTAATTTGGATTGCGATAATGTTCCTCCATATATTAATGATGTCTTATCTCAATTGAAATCTATTTCTAATCCGACGTAAATATTTGATGTGTAGGCTTTAGTTACCTATCTTACTAACAAAACGTCAAAAGATGAAGTGTAACAATTGTAGGAAGTCTTTTATGCAGCTTAATAAGTACGTTATGCACTTAGAATATGCTCATAATATAACTGATCACTACTTGTGTCCAGAAAAAGATTGTTGCCGGGTGTTTCATATTAAAAGATCATTTAAACAACATTATATTAAAACACATAATTTCAATGAACTAAATAAACATTCGAAAAACAAAAACGTAAGTACGTTTGCAATAAACTACGATAAAGATGTTCAAGTGGGAAGCAGTACTGATCAGTTTGAATCTTTACCTAAAACGCCTCCGCCCACTGAAACTGAAACCTTTGAATTACTACAAAAAGAATATATGTCTTTACTGTACACATTTATATCTAGGTTATATTACAATTCGTACATTCCAAGAAATTTTATTCAAACTTTACTTGAGTCAGTTCAAAATTTGCTAACTCCACTAATAAATATTATGAGATTATCTTTAAAAATGTTTCAATCTTATATACCAAAAGAACAATTAGAACAAATGAATACCACAATCGATGCTATAAAGCACTCGTTTTTATTAGTTAACACTGAATATAAAAGGATCAATTATTTTGAGAAATCAAATTATTTTGTCAAACCTGTTGAATATAAATTAGGAGTCACACCAGATAGAAAAAAGATTAATGACAATATTTCAATGGTTTTACGAAATTCTGTTGGTTATTTTATTCCTTTGGACAAAACACTTAAAATTTTTTTGGAAATGCCACATGTTTATGATATTATTAGTAATTATCAAAATCAGCTTCTAACAGACACGGTGTAACAGTTTAGTTTATTCATATTCAAATTTCAAAATTACCGCTTGCTAGGTTAGGCAGGATATAGGTGAGATGGCGTCACTTGTACGCGTGTTTCTTTCCTCGCGCAGAATCGCGTTAATTTTTCACTTCATTTCCGTTTTAAAGCCAACGAGGTTGTACTTGTAGAGCGTGGCATTGTGAATTCTTCTAAAACCAGTGGGTAATATTTGCCATCATTCACGTAAAATCTCTGGCAATTTTACCTTTTTATTGGCGTTGTCGAGTAGAGTAACTCAGAAGCCGTTTTCTCCATTGCGAGGCTATATATCTGGTTGAAGTTCATCGCCCTACCTACCTGTAAGTGAAATGGCGTTGACTTTCTTTTACGTTATGTTATCTAAAATTCTTTCAGACTCACAATTTGAGGTTGGATAATTTCCCTATTTCATTGATTTAAGTATTTTTCATTACCCTCCTGACGATTTCAGGTATGTTATTAAAAATCTCGTTAGGGAGTGTTACATCTTCATTACTTTTAGGGGGTCCATGTAGTAGATGAATTCTTGTACCGGTCAGATGTTTGCCTTCTCTGATAAATATGCATAGGCTGCAGTGTATACCGATACCCTACGAATAAATGTATAAATAAAATCATTTTTATTAATTTCCTTATTTTGATGACGTTGCCCCTCCCTGGAATTCTGTCTTCCGACGCCACTGAGTATAATTCGAATACATTTTCCATTAACCAACAACTGACTGAAGTCAGCTCTAGATAGCAGCCCAATATCAATGGCCAGCTAACTTCATGCGGCCATATGTTGGCCATCATAAAAAATAAGTGTTGGGCCAATACAGTTGCCAATACTATGCCATTATGGCAAATTATATCTGGCCGGCTGCTGGCCATCATAAAAAAGAAGTGTTGGGCCAATACAGTGGCCAATACTATGCCATGATGGCAAATCATCTCTGGTCGGCTGCTGGCCAGAGTGACCTATAGGTACTGGCCCAATGCCAATTGCCAACACTATGCCATTATGGCCAACATCGGCCACCATATATTTATTTTGCATTGGCCCGATGATCATTGTTTGCTGGGTAGGTACTACCAATATTCATTGCCATCAGCTTTTGGGACAGTCAAAGTCAACTTCTGGAGCAGTGACTGTCAGCTACTAGTACATGTGCAGTTTTTTTAGTCAAAAATTAATTTAAAACCCACTAGGCATGCAATGTGATGTGACTAAAATGTAATGTTCGAAGCAGGTAAGAAAGAATGTTGGTGACCCAAGAACAATACTCGGAGAGCTATTCAGCTTGCCAGCTGCCCTTCCAGTGAGTGGAACCTGTATGCACGTATGTGAAGTTAGCGTCGGAAATCCAGTATGCGTATAACCAAACTAACCTAGCAAATCTCATTGAATTAAATATTTTTCATTAAAACAAAATATTTAATGGTGGCGTATCACATGTGACTTTAGATTATGATTAAGGACCCATGAGGCCGTCTAAATCCCAAATTCACACTTTTTTTATTCATAAATAAGAAAGTTACAAAGTACGAAATATCGCGAAATCAGATTACCATATATTACGGACGCTCGGAAAATCCGGTGGCATTTTCAAACTAGTGGTGGCGTATCACATGTGACTTTTGATTATGATTAAGGACCCATGAGGCCATCTAAATCCGAAATCCACACTTTTTTTATTCATAAATAAGAAAGTTAACCGTTTTTGCTGGTGCACTTTTGAACGAATATACAACCGCGACTTAAATTTAAACAACCGACATGTTAATAATAAATAGTGTAAGTATAACTGAAATTCCTATATTACCAAAACGTTTCATTTTCAATCTCTATAGAAGGTTATTTATAGTTAAGAAATTAATAATACAATGTAATGTTTTAGAATGAGGTGTCCTTTTTTGGGGATTCTAACCTGGGGCGGCTTCTAACCTCCATGGGGAAAGAAAGTCAAATAAAGACGGAGGTACGAAGTCAAAGGAGGCGAGTATACTCGGATTTTGCAATTGGGGGACAAACCATCTCCCAATTGCAAAAAAGGATTAAACGAATGCAGAGCCCTGAATTTAATTATCAGCCAGCGGAACTCGTAATTGTCATGGTTGGTACCAATGACTTGAGGCGTGTAAGTACCATAGGTTATTCACTGGTTGTTGGAGACGGCTGGTTATATGATTAAAAATGTTTGAAGAAATACAGCCACTGGACAGTATTTTATTTATTTAATGCATAAGCACCATCGTTGAAGACATTAAAAATTATTGACGTTTCGTAAATTACGACTTTCAAAAGGGGATCAGTAGACAGTAATATATGAGACACAATATAATAGATGGAAACAGTTAAAAAAGATTTTTATTTTTTCAAACATTTTTAATCATAGGTGTTTATATGGATTGTGTAGCAATAACAACATAGACCAAAGGCCTTGTCGCATATTTATTTATTTGTATAAAATTTATTAAATCAGATTACGAAGTCATGGCCATGTATAAGGAATGACATTGGTCATTCGATAGAAAAGTATTGTTCGAACGCGACGTACATTTTGAATAAATTTCATTTTGGATAGTTACACAATACATAATTTGTTTCGGATCGTGTTTTGTGCAATAACCACCATAAACTTCCCCCTCGACAATAATCAATCAACAATTCCTCCGTTTTCCTAATTGTTATATCCCTTCTTACACCACCTTCACAGAAGAAAGTCCGACGGTCCAACACATTTGGGGTAAGTGGATTGATTATTTTTAAACTTCAAACTTAGAAATTAGAAAGATTCTTAACGTCAAAGATTATAGTCCATTCGCAAAAGTCGAACAGGCCTGTTTTTTTAATTTGATTTTTTACTGTTTGTTTATTTCAGAACAAAAATTACGGCATAATGAGGAATGCCATGTTACGTCTCATTACAACTGTAAAAAAAACGGAGAAAATTAAACGCGCCATATTGTGCACTATACCACACACTCCAAGGGTAACACAGGACCAAGCAACACAGTTGAAAAAATTTAATAATTTTATTAGAAATCAAACTGATAGTAAGTATACTAATTAATATGTATTGGATATAAAGTATAATATCAAATTTTTTTATTTCCAGATAATAGGCTAATCCTGTGTGACGTGGAGGAGAAATTCAAAAACTTTAAAAATGTATTTAAAAGGTAGCTCAAATGTATAATCAAATGATAATTTTAAACTAATGCTTGTTTTTCAGTGACGGAATCCACTTCAACAAGAAGAGTTTGGATTTATTTAAAAAAATTATTTTTGGGTATTGTATATACTTAGCTCTCGTTTAGTTTTTAATTTAGTTTGTAGTATATAGCTGTATATGTATAATAATATAGTTATAATTTCAATACCACGAGTATTCGTATTTTTTTATGCAGGGTGTAGAATTGGGTTACGCACCATAGGGATTTAAATGGATTATCTCCCCTAATTATTTTACAGCAAAGTTGTAAGTAATTTTTTTGTAGATTGTAAGATTTTGCGTCTATTCATGTGCCCATTTGTAATTTTTTATTGTGGGAAAACCGAGAAATTATGGAAATTAGGTACTTATAAATTAGCATTTTATCAGAAATCACTCATGCCGTGAAATTATTGAAACAAAAAATTCGTTCATGCAGCGTACTTTTTACGCAAATGATACATTCTAATTGACTTAATTTCTACGATTTCCCAAACTCAAAAATAATAAATGAGGACATGAACAAACGCAGAATTTGAAAGCTACAAGAAACCTATTTACAACTTTGCTGCAAAATAATTAGGGGATAAAATATTTCAATATAAAGAAATTAACATTGAAATCCCCGAGGAAATCCCTATGGTGCGTAAACCAATTCTACACCCTGTATACGTCACCACTAGTTTGAAAATGCCATCGGATTTTCCAAGCGTCCGTAATATAGTAATCTGATTTCACGATATTTCGTACTTAATAGCTTTCTTATTTATGAATAAAAAGGTGTGGATTTCGGATTTAGATGGCCTCATGCGTCCTTAATCATAATCTAAAGTCACATGTGATACGCCACCACTAGTTTGAAAATGCCACCGGATTTTCCGAGCGTCCGTAATATAGTAATCTGATTTCCCGATATTTCGTACTTAATAACTTTCTTATTTATGAATACAAAAAGTGTGGATTTGGGATTTAGACGGCCTCATGCGTCCTTCTTAATCATAATCTAAAGTCACATGTGATACGCCACCATTAAATATTTTGTTTTAATGAAAAATATTTAATTCAATGAGATTTGCTAGGTTAGTTTGGTTATCCGCATACTGGATTTCCGACGCTTGGAGTTTCGACGCTAACTTCACATACGTAGTAATTTTTTGCTTTTTAACAAATTAGTCGCGCGAGTGCAAGGTGTCCTAAACTGAAATATAATTCTGCATTGTAATTGCTGCATTATTGATATACATATTGTTGCAGAAACACAACGATGGACCCATGAAAGCACTCTGCTTTTATTGTCTTTATATGAAGATCATATTCCCAGATAGCACACGTACGTTTTAATGTCGTCATTTGAAGGTATTTTATCGTCTAAGACGTCATATGACCAATGGCATCCGTTTTAGTGACGACATTTGTGTTACCTTTTTTTGTCGTCTTTTAATAACGACATTTTGTCGTACTCTAAACGTTTTATTTTTTATCGAACTAGAGATGCATCGCTTATAATTCATATTGAAACTTGAAACTTTGACATATGCCTGGCGTCGCCGCCTCTCCCAGGATTTAGTCAACTGTCGTGAGGATGCGTTCCTGGTAGACACTATCAGGGACGTTTCACCACTACTTTGTTGCCATCGCGCTGGGCCGCGACATATGCCAAACAGTGTGGTGGATTTTGTGGATTGGGGGGGTTGTGGGGGGGGCGGCTAACTGGGTGTTATCCGACCCGAACGGGTACGGCCACAGCTTCGCCACTGGTATTCTGCCTTAGAGGGAACTCTGCTTTCTAGTGATAGCTTCTTATCCGGGCGTTCATTGGCTTCCGATGTTCCTATCCTTTGGTCTCGTTCCCTTCCCGGTTTTCCCTCGTGTTAGGCCCTTTTTATTGTTGTCCTCTCCCTGCGTTACTTTCTGTCCCCTTTTCCTCCTCCCCTTGGCTTCTTCCTCCACCTCCAGTATTCTTCTGCTTTCTTTCTTCCTTGATGTGTGTCTTTGCTCTTTTCTTCCCATCTTCCCATGGTAATCCCCGAGACCTCTTACCGTTTGGTTTATGGTGGTGCTCCATGTGTGGCAGGGTCGGCGTACCTTCCATTCCGAGGCACACAGAATCTTGGCAGCCCGTATGATATGGTCTTTGTTCCTCTTATTGGTATGTCCAGTATCTCATCTGAATCATCTTCAGTCTCCTGGTAATCGTCTTTCTTTCTAGTAGTTCTCTTCTCTGCTTTCTTGTGAGGTTGCTGTTTTCTTCAGTATCCTGAGTGCCTTCCACTCCGCCCTCCACAATGTTCGTCTGTTGCTCCTTGTTAGCGCTGAAGTGTTAATTCCGTATAACATTGTCGGTGCTATGTTCGTGTTGTAAATCATCATTTTCCAGCTGCCCGGTATTTTCTTCTCTCGTAAGAGGTTCCAGATTCCGTGTGTGCTTCTGAATGCGTTGGTTATTCTGTCTTGCACTGCGTTGTGCCTGCTGAGGGTGCTGTTTATGTACGTTCCCAGATATTTGATCTTGTGCTTCATGGTTATCTCCTTCTCGGCTATTATGGTCTTCTTTCCTTCTTTGTACTGGGGGTGTTGTTTCTTGGCACTCTTATCATCATGTAGCTCTTTTCGTTGTGTATTTGTAGGTCCACCATTTCCAGGTGTACCTGGTACCACGCTGGCCTGGACGAAGTCCTCAGTGTCTTATAAATTATCCGGGATTACAAATAGATCGTCCGCGTACGCCAGTAATGTCGGTAGTAGTAATTGGCCGCCTGTGCTAAGGTTCGTCACCACCATCCTTGTTTGTTCTATAGCATGGTCAAGTGCTATCGCGAAGAGCCTTGGGGAAACGGACATCCTTGTTTGATCCCCCTGGTTTTCCTTTGGTGTTCGGTTTTCTTCCAAAACCATTGTATACTAGTATACTCCCTTTGCCACGCGTTTATGGTTCTGTTGATTAGGAATTTGGGTAGTTCCAGCATCGCCCACGCTGTCATTGGTATATTATTTTCCCCCTTGTTTCCTTCTTTTGTTGTTTTTGATGTGCCTATACCATTACATTTGCATATTCCTCTTCAATGGTCTGAATTTGGCGATCTTCTCCGCGAACACGGCGAATTCCTTGATTTCGTGTTGCTCATAGACTCCGTTTTCTTCTTCCTTGGCTTCCCTTAGCTCCTTCTTTGTTTCAGGTTAGTGTGGGTTTTGGCCCGCTTTCTGTTCGGTCACATGGGCGTTTCTGTTTCCCTAGTGTATTCTTTGTTGTTTCTTTGAGCGTTTCGCCGATCTTTTCCGATATGGTATCCCTTCCCCCTTTTTGCTTCTAATCTCTTACTGCTCCTTTCGGTGCTCCTTTCTTTTCTTCTCCCCTGACAGAAGTTTCACATCCCACCCTTCGGTTTCCCCGCTGTGCTCCTTGTCCTTTGTTCTCCCCCCTCCCTCTTGACTTTCCCCTTTACCGTTTTGTGGTCCGATCCTACTGTTTTTGCCCATATGTCTGCTGTGTTCCCTTCCTCCTCTTCACTTTCGTCCAGTCTGCCTAGTTGCGTACTGAAGCCGCCTAGTATGATACCTAGGTTCTTTCCGCACTTTTTTCTGTTGTTTCACTTCGATTTCTGAGTTCCGCCTGTCCTCTTTTGCCCGAGGGGATGTGGCATCCTGTGATTGTTAGTCTTCCTATTTTCATCTTGATTTGGGCCATGGGTATACTCTTGCTTTTCCTTCAATTATCTCCACCTCAATGCCTCGGTGCTTCTTGATTACGATTTCCGTAACTCTGCTGGTTCTCTCCACCTATCCGTCTACGTCTCCTACCAATTGTGGGTAGAAATCTTCCAGGTTTTCCCTGATGTATGCGTTGATTTCTTTTTTAATCCTTTGCTTAATTTCATGAGAGGCTCTGATGTCCCTGGCAGTCCCCTCCGTTGGTGCGCAATCGTTCCAAACAGGCAGTCCCCGTCCTTATTTATACTGATGCATTCTAGGATGTGTTCTTTGATCGCACTTCTATTTGATCGCTGATACTTGTCATTAAGGTCTTAATTCTGATTTGGGTGGTGGGTGCTGTTTGTTAATCGCTAAAAGAGATATCTAGGAGAGATAATTCAGTTAAGTTAGTTGTTATGTCACTGAGACGTCTATCTTTGGCCACCCCGTATATTCTATTCTGTGAGACTCTAAACTAAAGGTACTAACGAGAGTAAAAAAGTGTAAAAAAAACAGGAAAAAAAAGCCGCTTAAATTTGGTAAGAAAGGGTTCCTTTTTTGTCAATCATGCCTATTAAGCCGAAATTTGAGAGTTTAAATATTGTAGGTAATTTATGGCTATAGTTCCTTTATATGTCTCCGGTTGACAAGTTTATATTTCCTTTCCCAAGGGTCAATTTGTTCCGCCCCGCTTCGAAGTAGGTATATTCAATGTAGCTCCCAGTGACTTGGGCCGCTCTTTTCTATCTTTTCCCCTTTGTTCAATTTAAATTAAATTTAGCCTTAATTCTAAGTAAGTAAGTAAGTAAGCAAGCAAGCACTTATCTTAACTTTACGCCCTTTTTGTTCTGTTGATTGGAGGTTCCTGCCTTGTCTTCTCACGATTGAATTAGTCCCGCGCGTTATGCATCTTGAGATTAAACTTAATACCAAAAAATTCGTAAAAACTCAACCACTGAACCGATTTCGATCGAATAAGCACTAAACAATTACAAATTTTTGTGCACTCCCGGCCACACAGGACAAACATTTTTAAACCTATACAGTCACAAAAGACCCTAAAATCAGCCGGAACTGGCACCAAACACGTCCGTTCGCCATGAAAGACGAGCTTCTTCTCCAACATGCCAATGGCATATTTACGATAAAAAGGTAAAAAATTCCATGCACTTTGAACTAACGCCTCGGCTGTTTTTCAAACAACGTGCACTATCTTACAGCGCACACACGAAAGTGAAAGACGAAGGTCGACCACCAAAAACCACAGCGCGGCAAAATGAGCGCTAAAATTGCGTGGTTAAAATTCCAACCATAGATGATGCCATCACTGCCAAAAGTTACGGGAATCTTTCCGCAAGTAATATTGGCTGCTTCGTAATGAAGGGAATAAACCGTTTTATTTACTTACAATTAACTAACAGTAAATTTATAACAGTCCTAAAATGCAATGGTTTATGACAGTTATAATATTATTTCATCGCTTACATATACGCAATTTGTAACAGCGCGAACTATTTATTACTTCGGCGTCAAAAATGGAACTGACTCGAAACACAATTCTATTTGTTTATATAGCAAACACCATTCGTTTTTGAATTAGAACGGTGAGTAGAGTTGGCGCTGGGTTACCTCATCCGTCGCATAAACGGCCAACTAGTTCAGGGTTAGAAAATAAAATGAAAGATTGATATCTCTCGCAGCAGTAGTTCGTTCTGGGCATATGATCTTCGTCCTTCGTTGCCACTTACCAATAGAGTTGAGCACCACACAATTTCTATCGTAACTCTCTCCGTGTGAAATTAAAAATGTGTGGGGTAGTGATAACAGTAAAAATAAAAAGGAGGAACGCAAATGTATATCCTCACTATGAACATAGCGAATCCCGTCCAAACTAATTACTTCGGAAATTCTCAATCGCCAGAGATCAATATGTTCGTAAGGTGGCAATTAAAAGTCCATGCGTTCTACATCACGCTTTCAGCTGTTTTTGTAATCGGCGTATGTTTCGATACGGCTTACGAAGGAAAAACAATGACAATGACAATCTAAAATCAATCAAAGCGTTGGCAATCTGCGCCACAACATTGCGTTGTTAAATTCCAATAATAGGTGGAGCCATCTATTAAATCGCTACAAATGTTACGGGAGTTCTTCAACAAGTAATAACCCGTCAACCATGATAATGATTCGTAATGCAGAAAATAAATCGTTACACCATGTTCTTGAGTAGTCAAGGACGCTTCACAATGTTCTAGAGCAAACACGTGATATTTCCATGAAAGATTACGACACATCTGGCTACGTTCTTTATTTTTCATGGCGCCTCGATAACTATAGAAATGTCTGGAATATTCTCTACGGTATAGTCAACAGTATGTTTTTTTGCTTCAGTTCAGGGACTGTCTAGTGAACTTTAAGTACAATGATTCTTGAAAAAAAAATAACTGTTAATTTTATTGGAAAGTCTTTTTAAGCTAAGTCAGATTAATAGCATTTGTTATGACTAGGTGGCATTTATTTTGTAAGAAAACTTGTTACATACTTATAATGTAATTTGTGAATTTAATATGGGGTTATCCCTGTCAGTTTATGTTAAATATACCTGGATCTAATTGCACGACTAGAGAGCAATTTTTTTGGAGGGGCTAGCGTCTGTTTAGTTTTTTTGTTGGTGAAAAAGGTAGGTTTTTTGCAGTGTGTTGGTGCTATTCTATTTCAAGAATTACTTAAAGCTAAAGCGTGAATTCTTGTATCATTTTTGTGTGAAATTTTTGAGATCCAAGTACAATCACTATAAGGTACGGAGTTTTTCTATGAATAAAGAGACTAAAGATTTATCGGCTTCGAGTTTCAAAGCGCTCTAGAGGATTGAAGGTGACTTTTATTTATTTTACATTAAAGTAGGCAGTACACTACTGAATATACTATTTCACAATGGCATTTTCTCTTCATGATCGATTTAGCTTTGCCCATTAATGCGTATATGGGTTACTTATCTATAACTAGATCGGTGAATATGAAACTAAAACACGAAAGTAGGTACATCTGAAGATCGATTCCACAAAGTAAACATTTCCGAATTAAATGCATGGTGATTATGTAACAGAAAAACCAGTAACGGCCTATTTTATATAACATTAATATTATTCCAACGGTAAAAACAATAGGTGTACAACCAAAATGTCATCTAAATTAATAATAGCAGCTAGTATAGTAAGTATGCAAATGTATGCAGCAATAACTGGACATCAATCGATCCAATTAACGGATGAATGTACAACGGACGTATATCCTTAAAGCACAATTAAACTATTACACAAGTGGTTTGGTTTTCATCTGCGAACCGCAAGATTTTGAAATACACTCGTTCGAGTTAGTAAAGAAGTTTCGTAACTGTACTCGCGAGATCTTCCATCGAATTTATAAGTGTCGTATAAGTAATAATTTTAAGGGACCACGTAAATCTTAAATATTCTAAAGCGATGGTTTCGCATTTGTAATTAGTCGTAATGTAGTAAAGTTGTGCAGTTGGTTGTAAGGGACTTAACAGTAAGATTATTAAACACGAACACTTTGAAGCTGTTTCGCTAAAATGTGGCGCAAGACAGGTCCCTAAAGGAACGACCTTTACATTAAGTGTTGGTTTAACGAGGTCATAATGGTAAGATATGTAAGAGCACGTTCAAGAAATCCGTGAATAATTTCAAGATTCTTGTTTAAATATTTAATCTTGCACCTTAAATACCTATACCTATATACTTATTATTTAATATATGAAAAAGGCTTTGTTGTATTATTCGGTTCGATGGAGCGAGAGTAACTTAAGGACTAGGTATGTACGTGTTTGTTCCCGGATGTAAAGGAAATTGCGGTATTCATAGTCGAGTATAATATCCTGAAGCGGTCATGGCAAGATCTATACGAGCCAAGTATTACATGGGAACGCCACATGAGGTTGCAATGATATAACCTAATTTATATACGATTTCAAAACTTAAGGTTTAAGAGGGTATTAATTATGCGGGGAATATCATTTACAGCCACCCCGTTGTGTTAACGTGTCCCTGATAATTCAAACATAATACGCTCGAACATTCTCATGCGTAGGTTAAAGTAACGTTGTAGAGCTAACAATCTCAATTCCAAAGCTCTACTTATATTCTCAAGGGGACATAACTAACTTGAGAGCTTAAAGGTAAAGTACCAAGTTCGTTATAATGCAGTTTTTGTGATATTCTATACTGCAAAATAATACATCCCTAATTCCCAGAAACCCTAACCCTGCTTATGAGAAACCCAGAGAGTGTATTAAAGCTTTCACTTAAACGATAAACTTTGCATGTATACCTATATACAAAGACGAAGGAATTTTATCCTCAAATTTCACTTTCAATTTAATTCTACCTAAAATAAGCTATACATGAGAATCTAAGAACTTTTTTTTTCTTTGAAGTCACTTCATCTTTATAAACGTCAGCATCTTGGCTAATGCAGTAGTCTTGCTTTGAACGTACGCCTACCGACACCTTTAGTGTTAGCGATAGCTACACTTCTCGTGGCGACATCAATATACTTTCCTTTGGCAATTTACACAAAGAGTGACATGAGTATTTATTTCCGATAATATGAAAGCGTTTATTACCTTGGGTATGTCGTGCAATGCAGTGAAGTAAAGGCTCACAACTTAGCCGCATGTTAATTTTACGTTTGCATTCCAAGCTATTTAAAACTTTGTACGAAACAATTTGAATGTGAATCTGGAGCAATTTAACGTAAATTTTTTTTAAAAACCGGTACTACGTTTTCCTTTAAAAAATATTAAACCTCAAACCCCTTTATAGAGCTATCCAAATTTGAATCAAGTACATTCTTATACGTAGCTTTTAAACTTTCTGTACATTCTGTACTATCTCTATTTACATAATTAATTTTAACCGTATCTTTACTAAAGAACTCTTGCTAACCTATTTCACACTATAAAATTATTTCGGATACGTCCAAGCTCTACTATGTTACGGTATACTAATATTGGGGGAGCATCGACGTCTTACATTAACTAGATTATAGTGGTCCAAAAAATAATCATCTTAGCCATATTACAAAGACCAAAGAGATATCTGTCTCATCTAGTTTTTCATGAATCGCAGTTATTCGGCGTAAAGCAGTTATACTTTATTGCCATTGCTCGATATTTATATAAAAATCACCTGAACAGCGAACTGGAATTACCCATACATAATTACTCTACCAGATGGAAGATATCCAATAAGCAATGACTTGGTAACTTATTCATACGAATCATTTAAAAGTAAAATTAAAAATCTGGTCCAAACAGTGTCAGTGGAAAACATTTTTTAATTAAAATAAATTAAAGAAAGATTATTTTATTATTATTTTATTTTTTAAACATAAATTTTAAGGGGGTTGTCTACGATTAGCATGATGTGCATGCAACAAGTTATCATTTAGCGTGCACATCTTGTCTCTCGTCGACTATCAGAAATTATTTAATTTTGTGGGTTAAGTTGATTTAATACAAGTAATGCATTTTTTTCCGTTAAATTTAATTTTTAGTTTTAGCTTAGAACATGACATTTAATTTCAATCTCTTTTTATTTTTATATTTATGAAGGCGGTTTGAGTTTAAAAAAAGTTTAAAAAGTAAAATATTCAATCAGGTTCGACCTAATAAAGGAGTGCAGCTTTTGCTTGACTTAACAATTGTCAAAACTAATTTGGATTTGACATTGTGCTAAACCACAAGGATGTTTCTGTTGGTACAAAACTTTTGCATGTGCCCTGGAGCGTTACATTTAAAACAGCGCCAAGTTTCAGCTGCACATTGGCCCCGCTGATCTTTTTTCACAACACTTACTCTACACTCTACACTACTCTATGCAACTAGTATTTCCTATTTCAGCCTGTTCACCTAATGCCTTTTGAATGTAAATTTATCTGTAAAAATTTGTAGTTGACGCACTTCAACATGATAATGTCCAACACTGATAGTATTTATTTAATTTATTCCTTTATATATTATTTATTAGTTTTTATTATAACTTAATAATTTTATTTCACTGACTTCTCATTTTATTTCTCCATTCGAAAAATCTTTATCAATTCTTGCAGTTATATTAAGCGTTAAAAATATCCTCTCGTCACCGCTGGGCAACTGCAGTCGTAAAATGTCACCCTAAAATTAAATTAAATTTAAAAAAGACTTTAATTATAGTTATAAAGCTGAGAGCACATTATGCGCGCATGGTAATATCCTCTGTTTTTATTTTAATACACAGCGGGGACAAGTCAAAGTAGCGGTCGTAATGTTGCACACTGAAACATAAACAGGAGCTCCTTAATTTCCTTTTTGGAAATAATTAGATTTAATAATTGAATATCTTCTTATCAAATTTAATGAAGTTGTACATATTGTCAAATTCTGATAATAAACTTCCAAATCTCTCAAAAAAGGTGCTATTAATTTAATTCTGTGTCAATAAAATGGGGTAGATAGAAACTAGGTTCTTGTATAAATTCTTTCACATTTCCTTCAATATTGTAGGTAACATATGGAATGCATTTTAATATAAACATCCTTTTATATAATACTCAAAGGTCCCGGTTCGTAACAATGCGGTATCGTAAAAAGGCATATGTTGTTTCATATATGGTCGGAAGTTTATTAGAGGTCTCGAACTTTTTCTTTTGTTGCAATATAGTTGGCGTACGCCATCCCGCGGGCGCTATAATCGCAAAATAACTAATCCGTTCCTTCCCCTTATACTCTCAGGAAAAATCTTTTAACCATCCAACAACTAAATACGTGCTGCATTTCAAACGTCTCACTTCAAGGGGGAATTGCGGTTATGTTTGTTTAGCGGGTAAGAATCTTATAACGGAATTAACAGCTAATATTGATCGTAAGCAATAATGTACCTACCCATCATAAGATTGTGAATGGCAGGCTGAATTAATAGCATCTCGGACAAAATGAAATTCTCCACCAAATGGCAGAGAATGTCTTTCATATTTTCAAACTACCAGTGTGATATTTCGTAGTGCAGCCATGTGTAATCAAGTTCACAAAAGGAACTTACTAAAAAGCAACTCAATGCGAAAATGTTAAAGTAATATGTAGGTGACAGCTCGCAAAAAGGCTTTCTTGAAAATTCATACTTTCATTGGAATTTTGTGAAAAAACGGAGAATAGCTAGCTGGTCAATATAGCCCAATTTAGATAATACGAAATATATTGGGTTGCGGTTAAACCATCTTTTTTTTGCTTCGTATAATTACATCGACCACGTTAACGGCCATACACATGAATGGCGATACAAAGTAACCATAAAGTGTGTTTTTAGCGTGCAGACGTGTGACAACGCGATTGCCGCATTTTCAAAAGCCTCCCGTGCTTTATTGCTTTATCTGTTAAACAGCAAGCGTGCAGATTTATTTAACTGATAAATTTGAATTTGAGTTAAAACATTTCTGGTTCCACGTATTTTAAATTGGACTGATACGGTTTGTAATTACCCCATTAAAAATGTACTACATGAATCAGCATAAGGTTCATTATATTA
>NW_022170249.1:747411-827154 GCF_008802855.1 Photinus pyralis
TTATACCTTACAGTACGGCCACGCAATGTTAAAAACATGCGACGCTTATTTGGGGGCCAGGAGATTAGTTCTGGGGGCCTACCAGAAAAGTACAAAATTAGCGCTGCGAACACTCGGTTAGGTAACTATAATAACAACAGTAAAATTACAGAAACCTGTATCTCACTTCGTATACGATATGGCGACACGGAATGACAATAAGCAAATGAAACTTGAAACTTGATACTCGTCCTTCACCTTCCTTTAAATAATAATTCATTTGAAGCGGAAACTCTGTCCTTAGTGTGGCATTCCAGACTAATAAGATAAAATGTCTGATTTTATTCGGTGGAAGACTGGAAGTAAATTATAAATTAAAATTATGTTAAAATGATTACGGGAAGGGGTATTGTCTAAAGCTAAACTATAAAGTATTTAATCAATGGATGGAATTTTAAAAATACATAGGTATACAAACATTTTTTTTCAATTTTTGTTAGTGTCCTTTTTCGGGTCAGCTCCATGTCGGCTAATAGTTTTTGTATATTTATAAGGAGGTACAGATTGATAATGCAAGCATTGCATTGCAAGTACATCACCGGACACTGAATAAGAATTTAAATGCATACAGAGAAATGTTGGCTCTTTGTTGCGATAGCCGATTTGTCTTTTTTATCACTCGAACGACAGTTTGAATGTTGAATTACACCATTATCATTGATTATATAAATATATCCTATGAACAATGCCATTATATATACATTATACAACGATCAAATTTGCTTGACCACATCGTGCATGATAAAATATGTGCAGTACACCCATAATTATGCCAGTAACAAAACCAGGAGCATTCATTGTTTATAATTCTTGATCTACGCAAGAATAGGCTCATTGTCGCTTTACGTTTGAAATTTTAAGATAAACAGAACACTGTTGTATTCCCATGCAATAAAACCATAAACACGAAAAATGCCAGTAGGTACGGCTTGAACTCTTTGATCCTCTGGCCAATTTAAGGTCTATCTGTATATTTTTTTGTTAAGCTTTACAGCTCTTGAAAAATGATAACACCGAACATCTGAAAAGAACAGGCGCTAAACGTGCAACTGCAAGTAATATTTCTAGTGTTCCGTTTCCCACCTAGTGCAATAGTCGTGTCGTTTAAATAAAACAATTGTGTATGTACTTTTTTTAACAACTTTTTAATAAGAACAATAATTATAAGTGTATTTGAGTTGCCAGCATTCCAGAATTATTAATTATGTCGGGTCATAAGTGCCAGTACGTTACGTGCAGCAATAATACTCGAAAATGTCCGGATTTAAAAATGTATAGATTTCCAATTCAGAACGTCGATCGTCTAAACAAATGGATTATGCATTCAGGTAGGTAAACAAATAATAAATTAATTATAATCAATATTTAATAAATATGTATCGCCACAAATTTCCAATTTTGAAACTAGTTTGATCAAAAAGGTTGGCTTGATTCATTTGAAAATCTTGGATTTCTGCAGGGACGTGTCGAGTCCGTCCACTTAGGATCGCCCCCCCCTCGCCCCTCTCCATTATCCCAAAAATGAACTCACTTTTTTATCTGCTGTCCCTCGATATTGCATGTGTGCTCACGATTTGTACCTTTTTGGCTGCAGAAATACGTATGTATACGAAATGTATATCGAAATACAAAACAGGGTCAAGTTAACGCCCCAAATTAAGCTTTTTTATACTAGAACGGCGGTATAGTAGGTACTTCGATTGCGCTTTATTGTGCTTATATGCTTTTACGGTTTGTCCCTTTTTGGTTCCGGAAACACTTTGAAACATTCCCCAAAATTAAACTCCTTTTTATACCTAAACTAGGTTCCTTGATCTTAAATGCCTCTTTTCTCACTCAAATATTTTGAAAGAAAGAAAAAATCAACACGTATTCTCGGCAATCTTTCCTCCACTGTTAAAGGGAAAATTTTAAATTGTTAAACAATTTACTTTTGTGTGTAGTGAAATTGTGTAACTTTGGGTAGAAAAAAGTACAATATCCTGGTTTCAGTACGAAAAAGTTTAATTTTTCAGAAATTTAAAAGGGAGCTAGGTGAACGCTTAGCCCCCATTTGAATTTCTGAAATATTTATAACACCAAAAACCCACAAACCGTGAATATAAATGCATAATAGAGCACAACTGGGGCACAGTAGGTTCAGTGTTGTGCTATCGAGTGTGCTATTGAGAGGGCTAAGTGAACGGACCCACGTACTACAGGGGGACTAGAGCGTGGGGAAAGAACCATTTTAAAATTACCTGTTCTACAATGGACCATGTTCAGTTTAATTATCCTCTCTTACCAATTTATAAATTGGTTAGAAGTTAAATTAATCTCGGTTAATATATTTAATTTTTTTAAATATCGAATTCATTGTTAACATTAAAAAAACGGCTAGGGTAGATTCTACTCGAGATTCTATAGGTTCATTTAATTGTAAGATGATTCAATATTGCGGATTTCGGTATACATACGTTTATTAATAATCCTCGAGATCGTTTATAATTTTGATTTTTGTGATCCGCTGTCTGTTTGGAGGAAACATAGCTTGTTTTATGACAAAAAAAAGGAGACAATTTTTTTGGGCCCGTAAAGTTGAACCGTTTCCGAGATCTCACTATTTCTGAAAAAACCACCTCTTTTTCAAGGGGATGAAAATTCAATTTTTTTTCATCGTACAGAGGTGCGCGGGGTAGCAAAATTTTCGTAAGGACTTACATTTTAATAATTAAAAATAAAAAATTAGCAAAATTTTCGGGAAGATTTATATTCTAATAAACAAAAAAAAATTGCAAAAATTTGAGAAAATCACCAAAAACTGGAAAACAGTTTTAAGATATAGGTACACGGTTTTTGACATGATAAATCAACGTGTTGGATGTTAATTTTTTCTGTAATTTTTTTCGGTTGACGAGTGTTAAAAACTTTGAATGTTTTATTTACACAATATACGTTGTTATTATAATAAAGATTTTTTCGAAATCTGTCTTCTTGCTTCTCGTTAATCTTTGCTTAAATTCTCTTTTGTTATCTATGCTCAACTGTTTTAGTTAAAACATCTTTATTATTTCTTTTTTCTGCATTTTTACCGCAATAAAAGCAATTCGAAATAAAATCAAATTATCTTGCTTCCCGATTCCTGAACAATTTAAATTTGTTCACTCTCTCTTCTTCCTGCCTGTTTTATAGCTGATGCAATTGCGTTGGGTCTGTTGATAAGCAATACGAACGTTAGTTTTACCGGCCAAAGCAAATGATTTGAGACGTAAAACCTGGAATAAGCTTGGTGAGGATTTTATTCCATAATTCCTGTAAATTAACGATCAACAGGCCCAGCGTAATCGGATCAGCTGTAAAACAGGCAGGAAGAAGAGTTCGAAACAAACACAGATTGTTCAGGAAGCAAAATAATTCGATTTTATTTCGAATTGCTTTTATTGCTGTAAAAATGCAGAAAAAAGAAAATATTTTAGCGGCCTCAAAGAGGAGAGAGAAGACAGAGTTCAAAAACTTTTTATTAGCGCGGATCTAATACGTTAATTCTTACAAAAAAAAAGCTATTTACCTACTATGTCAAAAACAGTGTATATCTTAAAAACTGTTCCCCCAGCTTTGCCGCTTTTCTTAAAATTTTTCTATTGGAATAATATTTTTTATTTTTAATTATTATTAAAATGTAAGTCCTTACGAAAATGTTGCTACCTCGCGCACCTCTGTACGATGAAAAAAATAGATTTTTCATCCCCTTGAAAAAGATATGTTTTAATTATTTTTTCCCAATTTCTAATCATTTAACCTGTCTGAAAAACCCGGTTTCGCCCGGTAACTAATTTTTTTTGAAAATAAATTATTTTAGAGCTATTTAGCCTGGACTATTAAGGTGTTTATGAAATTTTATAAATTATTATGAATGTATCAAGATCTCGGTATGAGCAGATGCAGTATTATTTTCTCTAAAAAAATGTATTTAGACTTTTGCTCTAAAATAATTAGGGGAGCTAGTAATTAACTATAAAGAAATTACCATTGAAATCCCTATGCTGCGTCGCGCTAGGCGCCACCCTGTATATGTTACCTCAACTCAAGCTCTATTGCTCACTGTCCCTGCTGCATTGGCCATTTTTGAAAATGCCTAGGAAATTTGTGGTAATTGGCAAATAACTGTATAAACGTTATTATTAACCCGGTTATTAACGCCGAAAGCACCATTTGTAATTTAGAGACTTGTCTCGCCTATTCAAAATTTCTAGTTACGTCTCTTTTTCTTCTAGGAAATGCCAGTTTACTCGAACTAAGTCCTGAAAAACTAAGTAGGAGGTACATATGTGGTGTTCACTTTGAAGACTCTAGCTTCACTACCTCATCTCGGAAGCGTTTAAAGAACGATGCGGTTCCCATTCGCTATTCGCCGGGAAAAGGATTAAAGACGATTATGCCAGAAAAAACATATGTTTCTAAATCTTCTCTACCATCAACAATTCCTACTCTTATGTCTACGACAAAAGGAGTAAGAATTATGACACCTGAAAAAAAGCACGACACAAACGTTTCGTCCCCAAGCGGTCAGTATACGGTATCGGTGGATAATAATAATTCCAGTCCTTCTAAAATGGGCAGTCCATCTACAGAAGAGTGGGCAACCTTCTTATTAGAGTCGCCAGCGGTGGATCCAAAACGTGCAAAACGAAAATTATTTTCCGG
Source organism: Photinus pyralis (assembly GCF_008802855.1). NCBI lineage: Eukaryota > Metazoa > Arthropoda > Insecta > Coleoptera > Lampyridae > Photinus > Photinus pyralis. The sequence goes on from NW_022170249.1 coordinate 752,134, forward strand.
TGAAGATATTACCGTTCGCGAGAAAAAACTAATGTTGACCGTCGATAATTTAAGAGTATCACAAAAAAGGAGAAGAGGAGAGGTTTCAAGGTTGAAAGCAAACATTAAAGCTAAATCTAAGCCATTAAAAGTACATGAAGCTCTAAAAAATGTAACTTATGCATCTAAACACTCCGAAACTTTAGTAAAAATGCAATTATTACATCGCAAAAACTCTCCGTGGAACAAAAATGAACAAGAGTTTGCAATTGCATTGTATTATAAATCTCCGTCGGCCTACAAATTTTTAATAAAACAGAACATTATCCTCCCTTCCGCACGAACTGTACGGCGATGGATTGGGGTTTCTAAGTTCAGACCGGGATTCAATAACTTATTGTTGCGCCAAATAAAATACAAAGCCAACGCAATGTCCGACAGGGAAAAAACATGTATGCTTTGCTTTGACGAAATGTCCATTAAAAAATTATTAGAGTATTCTAAAGCGTTAGACATAATAGAGGGATATGAAGATCTGGGATCGTTCGGTAGAACCACCACTTCTGCAAAATATGCCATGGTGTTCATGATTCGAGGTCTGTATCACAGTTGGAAATTGCCTGTTGCATATTTTCTAACAGGCACAGGTGTAAAACGTGAAATGTTAAGCACTTTACTCACAACGACCGTCTCGAAACTGCAAGCATGTGGACTTCGTCCAAAAGTAGTTACTTGTGACCAAGGATCAAATAATAGGGGTGCCTTAAAGTGCTTAAACGTTACAGTAGAAAATCCATACTTTTTTTGTAACAATGAAAAAATATTTTGCATGTACGATGTGCCTCACCTTTTTAAGTCCTTACGAAATAATTTATTGAACGGACATTATAAATTGAATGGAGGAAAAATAAGCATCGAGGACGTCAGAAAAGCCTACGCCATAGATAAAAAAAGTGAAACCGGTCTAGCCTTAACAAAATTAACACCTGCACATTTAAATCCCAATGCTTTCCAAAAGTTATCTTGCAAGCTAGCATTACAACTATTTAGTCATTCCGTTTCATCTGCAATTAAAACAGTAGTGCACACCAAACAACTTACAAGCAACTCCGCTACGAACACTGCTCGTTTCATCCTTAATATGAACAACCTTTTTGATGTCCTAAACAGCAAAACTCGATTCAATACAAATCCCTACAGGTGTGCGCTGTCAAATACAAATGCCATCGGTCAAGATATCTTAAACCAAGGAAAAACTTTATTTAAAAACCTAATCAAAATAGATAGTAAGAATCTTGTAAGTAGACCACCGTGTTTTGATGGAGCGGTTATGACAATAAATTCCCTTCAACAATTGTTTGAAGAGCAGAAAAATAGTGATGGAATAGAATACATATTGACGTCAAGACTAAACCAAGACGTATTAGAAAACTTTTTTTCCGTTATCAGACAAAGGGGTGGGTATAATAAAAATCCTACTGCGAGAATTTTTAGAACATCATTTCGCATAAATACAATCGCGGATTTGATGAAACCCCCCGCAGCAGCTAACTGTGAACCAGATTTTGATGCTATGATGCAAATCGATTTTGGACCAAAATACTTTGAAGATGACACTAAGGACGATACTGCTGATGCGGATGATGATGATGATGATAGTAATGAACGAGAAGATGAAGAATCATCAGATATTAAATCCGACACTTCTTCACCAATCCAAAAATTCGAGTTACATGCAGAAGAGCAAAGTGGTTTACAAGAATGTGCGGAAGCATATTTTGCTGGGTATTTAGGCAAAAAACTAATTGATAAATTTAACTGTGCAAATTGTGAAAAACTATTGCTAAAATGTGTGACTGACAGTGGTTTATCTGATAAACGTGAGTTACTTATAGTGTATAAAACATTTGAAAATAAATTGCCTGAATCAATTGGTTTAAGAGCACCAACCAATTTGCTGATGACAGTTTGCTCAAAAGCTTTGACTGTTTTCAATGATAAATTTAATAGTGTTATGTGTAAAAATAAACTAAAAGAGCGTTTGACGAAGGCGATTGTAAATACTTTAAATAAACGATATTACAATGTAGACGAATCTGAATGTGGCAAGCATATGATGTACTTAATTAATTTACTAGTTACTGTAAAAATATTTAACAAATGTAAGGCATTGTCTCTGGGAAAAGAAAGAAACAGAGACAAACTTAAAATTTTTAAACACCAGTAAATTGTCGACGGAGATTTTTCCCTTGTATATATTTTTGTATAGTTATAGTTCTTTTAGTCGAGATTTTGTCAAATTTGCGAGTTTCAAGAATCATTTATTGAAAAATCAGTAAACAGCAGCATGATTTGTTACAGGCGATTCTTTATTCTGCCGACTCCTTCACATTGAGACGCTTTTTTAAAATTTCATCCACCTACATTACGAATTGGTGATGGCCACAGAAATATTTATCGGATCGAATTGAAATTTTGGATTCGACGGTGTCTAAGAAATCATCGTAGAAATTTAATCAAAATTTTTGCTACAGATTAACTATATTTGAGTGGTGGATTTGTTGGAGCATTACTATCAAAATTATCATAGTATGTATAAACCATTATGCAAAACAATTGTTGTGTAATTTACATTTTTTTGTATAAAATAAAATACATTTTAGCAACAAAGTGCAATTTTACTTTACGATAGTAATACAATAATATGCAAAAGACAGTGACAGTGACGATTTTAAATCCGAGACCGACAAGCAGGAAGTAGGAAATTGTTTTGTTTACTAACAAGAGGTGCCTACTTCAATCCTATTATTTTATAGAGGAACCCGCACGTACCTACACAGGCAGAAACCTTTAATTTTCAATTGTTCCGCTGGTTAGAGTATTTTATCTTTTTCAGGGACGAATTGCTAAATTTAATTTTTATTTTTGTTCAACAAATCTTCAAATACTTCGGGTTAATCCCTTAAATGCCCAGGAATTTATTTTTGACCATTCAATTAAATCCATTAAATCCTTGCCGCTAAAAACTTTCAATAAAACCTGGAACCTAACATTACAGGTATAGGTAACAATGAAATAAAATACTAATAATAAAGATAAAGAGCGTCTTTATGCTTACAATACAACTTTCATGTAGCAGTAGCATACGTCACCGGCATCCTGTTCGTTATTCGTTTGGTGAACTTTAAAACTTACACAAAGCGTACAGCATACGTAGCAAAAGAAAAAGATTAAATAGGCTGCTTTCAGAGACGTCTGTGGGGGAATACGACACTGCATATGGTTTACTTTTACGCTAAATTAATTTTTACAGTGCGTTTTAGCGCCATCTATCTAGCTTTATTAACGCGTCGCACTTTTTGCTATACCGTGGCCATACTGGTAAGGTATAAATACAATGGTAATAGTAATAATAAGAGTTTATATGCTAGTTAGGTACTCGAATGCTGCGAAAAATATGACATAGAATTTGTTCTACTTCCACCTAATGCAACCCATTTGTTGCACACACATAAAAATTTATACTGAATTTAACGAGAGTAATATCTTTAAATGTAAATTGTTAAACGAAACTTTGAAATAATTGGTTACATTATTAATACTGAACTAATCATACCCATATTCTTGTTTTAAGCCTTAGAAATCTTTAAACTCTAACGTTAATTTGATTATATTATTGTTAGTATAAGGTTTTCTATGTTCATTTTAACAATATGTTTAGATATAAACTAAGCATAGCGTATATCAAATACGTACAGTTCGTTTAACTATTTCGCTGATTTGCAATAGTTGAACGAAACAGTTCATAAAGTAAATTAGTCATACTGAGAACCCATTAACGCCCACTGTACTTAATTGAGTACAGTGCCAAAAAGGTCATAGACACCCCATCTGTTGACTTTTTTACATTACTACAAGTATGCAAAAGTTTGCTTTCAAGTGCATTCTTTAACCTGAATCAGTTAAAACGTTGCAATACGTTGCCGGTAGAGTTAAATCACATGTTTCAAATTCAATAACACGTGCTTTTCGGATTTAGTAGTACACGCTTGTTATAAGTGACGTAAAATATTCATATACCTTTGGTTTATAAGCTTGGAGTTGATTTATACGGCCTTATTTAGGTATAGTGGTGTTATATTATAAGAAGTTGCAACAGTATAATCGTTTACTAAAAGCTGGTAAGTAAACAATTTTATGTGTACTCATATGAGTACATTGGGCTAAAGTCAGTCATTTACCAAAGGTAATGTTTTTCATTCTCAAAGTAACTTTTTTCATATTTTGGAACTCTTATGTCCTTCTTTTCACAGTTCCTGATGGAACCTGTAGATTTTCCTGGAATATCATCACTTCGCTTTTATGGCAGAAGAAGTTATTGTCATCTGAATCCTGCTTTAGAAGATATTTCTTCTTCGGATAACCAGAACGAAATAGACATTGTTATTATTCCTCCGAATGTGGATGAACAGACAGATGAAGAGGAATTTGATGATAATAACATTCAAGAATTCTCAATGCCGAATGATGTCGCAGGTGAAATTGAGCTACAACATATGGATAGTGACATTGAAACCAGTGATGAGGAGTCTAATTTACCCTTATCAATTTTGCGACAAAACATAACGTCTGAGAAATCCCTCGCTACAAAAACCAAAAGAAGAAACCTATTAGAGCCAAAGTGGACAAAAGACGTTGTTGATACCAGTATGCCATCGACCTGCGGATTTGAAGATCGCGTAGAGGTAGTGAAACACGATTTAGAACACTTGAGTCCCATTGAAGTGTTTGAGAAGTTATTTGATCAGGAAGTACTTGATCATATAGTTCAACAAACTAATTTGTATTCCTCACAAAAAAATAAGCATGATTTTTTTGTTTCCAAGGCTGACATACAAATTTTCATTTCAATCCTGCTACTAACGGGTTACCACAAGTTACCAAGTGAGCGAAATTATTGGAGTCTCGATGAAGATTTGAGAGTACCTTTTGTGTCAAATTCGATGTCCAGAAATAGATTTCTGGAAATTAAAAAATATATACATTTGGCCAATAACAGCTGTATAAATCGACAGGACAAGATGTCGAAAATACGACCGCTGATGTCATTATTGAATCAAAAGTTTCAGCAATGGGGAGTATTCCATCAAAATTTATCAATTGATGAAGCGATGGTAAAATTTTTTGGCCGTCATTCGAGCAAACAATATATAAAAGGAAAACCTGTACGCTTTGGGTACAAGAATTGGGCGCTCTGTAGTTGTACTGGGTACTGCTATTCCTTTGATACATATTGTGGCGCAAAGAACTCAAGGAATCAAAATAGCGATCTTCCTTTGGGATCCAAAGTAGTTCTTGATCTTCTTACCACGGTTGCAGTACCCTCAGATCATGTAGTTTTTTTTGATAACTACTTCAGCAGTCATGCTCTGCTGAGAACGTTGAAGGATTAAGGTCAAAGAGCGACTGGAACTGTGCGAGACAATAGAACAAGAAAATGTCCTTTTTCAGACACTAAAATCTTCAAGAAGAAAGAACGTGGCTATTGGGAGCATATGTATGACGAGGATTCGTCTCTTCTTTTTGTTAGATGGCAGGACAACAATACAGTTACCATGGTTTCTAACTACGACACCTTAGAACCAATGAAACGAGTCAAACGGTGGTCATCTATCGCTAAACAAAGATTAGAAATTCCACAACCAAATGTTTTCCAAAACTATAATAGGTCAATGGGAGGCGTCGATTTACACGACCAAGCGGTCAGTAATTACAGGGTATCTATTCGCAGCAAAAAGTGGTGGTGGGTGCTTTTCACGAACATGCTAAATATGACTATGGTGAATGCATGGAGACTGTATCAGTTGGCATCGAATGAATCCATTGCTCTATTGGACTTCCAGAGAGTAATAGTCCGCCACTATATGGCTTGCTATGAGAAGTCTACTTATAGATGTAAACCGGTTGGCGAATTACCTATGACCGTCATAAGGAGTGAAGGTGGACATTTTCCAAATAAACTGGATAAACAGCTAAGGTGTGTTCAATGTCATCAGAGAGTCAGATGGAGTTGTTCAAAGTGCAAGGTGACTCTCTGCATTGAGCGAGACTGTTTTAAAGACTATCACTCATAAAATACATTTTTTGTTTCTTTTTAAATGTGGATGTAAAATAACCTGTTTAATTTTCTTTAATACCATATGTGCCCATTGTACTCATTTGAGTACACCTACATAGGGCCTAAAGTAAAAATTTTACAATATGGGTTACATTTAGTTTTTTGCTCAATAGCTTGTTATAATAAAGATTATTAGAAAAAAAATGTTTTTTTTAACAAATAAAGGCCTTGGTCGTTAATGGGTTAAAAGCGTTGTATTAATAGACGCTATTCTTAATAATATTCTAAGAAGATGTAGATGGTAAGCATTTTTATTTTTACAAGCGTAATGAGAAGTTAATACACGCAGACACAACGTGGTTTCATTTTTATAAATTAAAGTAGCTCGTTACCTGTGTAAATACTAAATGGCTACATACCAAAAATAGAAAACTCTTCTCTTCAATAGTAAACAACGATTAAGGATTGCACCGGCATACAAAATATACTAACTAATAATAATAAATAAAAGTAAAGTGTCATGATTACTTAAGTCCGATTACCCGATTACGTCCAATTACCTTAAATTACATCATTTACCCTGCTTATCTTACCACCGACCGGAGTCATTATATCACATACAAGTAGATAAACTACTTCTGTGATTATTTAAATGTTTATTCATAGAGTTTTTTTTTTTTTTTAATATGGTTTATTATACATTCGATATATTTAATTTTATTGTTACATTTTATTTTATTTTTTGTTGTTGAATAAACATTATTATTAATAATGAACACAGAAATGGTTGTCCAGTGTTTAAGGGATTGGAATATTCCCGAAGATATTATAAACAGATTTACAGGTAAGTACTATTGTAAAACAGTTGCGATACTTTTTTTGTATCAAAATGAGGCATCCTACTACGACTCCATTTTAGCAATTGTATTGAGGACTTTATGTAGGTACATAGATTTCATATTTGCTATTTAAGACAAATCAACAAGATTTTTGCTCTTTATCCTAAAATGTTGAAAGTATTTAGAAACTGATTCGTAATCAAATTTCTCCGGAAAATGAATGCAGCAATTTCTTTAACCATTGAGTGAGATTAATTATTCAATGCTTTTATACTCATTGTCCAACGGTTTTCCCAGTTTTTTCTATAGTTTTAACTGGATTTTTTTCGGGACCATATACCTACTTAATTGTTCAATATAATCGTATCATATTTATAGAATTTTGACGAGTAAGGTAGTAATAATTTGCGTAATTTCTGATTTCGAAACGGAATTATATAATCTCTTTATTTTTAACTAATTTTATTTGTTAATAGTTATTGTACCTTTATAGAAAACGATATTGGTTTTGAGGTTTTTAAAAACCTCAGTCAGCAGGACCTAAAGGAAATTATTCCGGGGTCATTAGGAATAAGAAAACTGATATACGTGAAAATTCAAGAAATGCTGAAAGTATACATTGTAAATAAAATTACTACAATAATTAATACCTACATCACTTTTTAGAATGATATCACTTCGGATGCTACTGAAATCTTGACAAACACTACTGAAACTGAAACTATATCCGAATCTGTAAGTGCAGATGTTAATGATTTTAACAACACTATACTACACGACATAAGCAATGTTTTACCTGATAATACCTACGAACAAAACAAAAGTAGTGAAATTTGAATAGTGTATGTTACTGGTTTAGAGGAGAACACGTTTACATTTCAAGATTTTGACCTCAAAACACTTTTAACAACTAGTCCTATGGGAAGTAGTGTGTTAAATTATTACGAGACAAATAAACAGTTAGACAACATAAGACGAAAAAGGCTTATAGATATTATAATTAAACATATCTATACCTATATTATCACCAAGTAAGTTGTTGTATTTTCTATTTTTAACATAACAGTACAGCTTTATTGTAGTCGTTTACGACATGACGAGTACAATAGACTGACGGCTAAAATAATTGATTTGTTCCCTAACGAAACGACTGGAACATACTATGTTCCGGCAATAAGAGAAAGAGATTCTTCAATTAACAGAAGCATTATGGCAAAAGGAAAATTGGTAGATAAAGTTAAAAATTTAATCCGAGTATGTGACGAGGCAATACCAAAAAGGAGAAGAAAGAATAATGATGCTGCTCCACATTCGACCAGTACAAATAGTGAAACCAATAATAACAATGATGAACCGTTAGAAAGCAATGGAGATTATGCGTGGCTCAAGTTCAACACAGAACCATGGAGTGACGTCTTGGTAAAATGGGAAAATACGTTTCATCTTCGACAAGCAGTTAGAGGTGTTTCTGGTGGAAACGTAGCTGACGTTTTTATGCTCTGGTCAATATTGAAAGATTTACGAAGTGACACATTGGTACACTCAGAAAAATGATCCCTTAAATTAATACAAAATCTTTGTGTATTAACTAAATTGTATTGTATAAGAGGCTTAAAGTATTTGTTAATTTCTGGTAGTCATGCAATAGAGCAACATTTTTCGATAGATAACTGCGCACATACTGTATTAAGCAATGTGGTAACATAAAGACAATTACAGTATATTGCATATAACAACCACCGTTGTAGTTTAAATAAAATATCTCATACAACAATTTTTAAGACCATGACGTGTGTTGGTTGTTATTTAATTCGTACAAAAAGCTTAATATTACCCTTTTAATAACTAGACAATACCCATCAGTTTTGCATTTTATACTAAACAATAGTCGCCACTGTTACATTCCTTGTACTCTGTACATACAACAACAAGTGTATTCTAAATCGTAGGAATGGTACACATTGCAGAAAATGATTTAGTTACCAGTAGGTAAGCACTTTTTAAGATTAGGTACACATTCGAACAGGCGTCAGCGCTCATTTAAACTATTAAGGTGTATTGTGCGTTTGTGTTATGTGGTTCTGTATCCGTATCCTGTACACGATATAACCGTGATCCTGATAAATTTACCTATCCTAATGGAAATGCTATTAACGCATTGGGGACTAGAGTCATTAATTGGAGTTTTTCAAGGTAAGGTAAGCATTAATTTCAGTGATATAGCGAATGAAAAATCATATAAGTGGAATGAGTATCGTAATATTTCTATCTTTAAACGTTTTAACATAATTTTTGCTTATGCAGTCGTGTAGTTTTCACTTAGTTTTTATACCAATGAAAAAGTAACTAACGGAATTTCACTACTAAATTCAATTCTTGATTATGTTTAATTTCTGTTTACCTAATTATTTAGAATTATTCAATACACTTCTGCATAAGGGCAACATAGTAGCGGTATACAGGGTGGTTCAGACCACCCGTCCATTCCTTTCATAACTCAGGGACCTAAGAATTATTAACAGCCCAGGGATGTTACTAATACCTATTGTTGTGCTCTATTAAACGAATTGGAACCCACTTTGTAATATCAAACGATAACCCCCATTTTTTATTGCATATCTCGATTCTACTCAAAAATGTATGAAAGTTTTGGCCTTATGTTTAGAAAAAAATCATTTCACTGCAAAAAACTATAAAACATCATAAAAGAAGTAGTGTAGACCCCCATCTACTCAGTTCATGGCAATAAATAATATAACAGATAAAAATTGTCTGTGATAATATTAAAATTAAGAAAATTGTAATTTAAAACATTCAATAGACAAAAAGATATAAAAATGTGGGTTACTATTTGAAAGTATACCTTAACCCCCCCGGTGAGGATTAGGAGGATCCAATTTCCCGGTCATTCGATAGAGAACAATAATATTAGCACAGACAAAATATTAGTAAGATCCACTAGTGCTAGTCTATTTGGTAAAAAATTTTAAGCCCCCGAGCTATAAAACATGTGGACAAGTGGTCTGAACCACCCTGTATAACTTGGCGGCAGCATCATCTGCAAAATTTCATGTAGTTGCTTCATTATGAGATTGATATGATATTCATTGCTACTTGTCTAGCGGCAAATCTGTAAAAGCATGGAGGTAATGAGTGTTTCTTTCTAGAAAATTGCATCGACGAGAGCGTTTTATTAAAATTAAAGGAGAGGGACATTGAAAAATTGGTTCCCCAGATAGGGCTCCGACTAAAGTTAACCGAAAATTTGGAAATCTGGAAAACGGTATGTTTTTTTTGTTATGATGATTACGTTTAAACAACTTTTGAACAAATAGAGTTCTATACGAATAAAAATTACTCATATTGTAGGTATAGAATTTTTGTTCAACAATTGTTATATGTTATATATTAAGTACACCGATAGTTTGTGATGGTAGAAGGGTCACGGGAAAAAATGATCAATCCCTTATTTGTAAGTAATTGACGAGTTCTTACACATGACTTTACCGAACATCACACTTCGTCTACGCAGTGTGTATAGCTAACATGTGTTTTTGTAAAGAAAAAGTAGGCATGTGTAGGTAATTAAAAAAAACCAGATGCCAAATTCTTGACAGAACAGCTTCCTAATTCAAATCAAAATGTTTGTAGGTTTTACAAATCAAAATGTTTGTAGTTTTACACAAATCAAAATCACTGTTTTACCGAAAAAAAGATTTTGTTTTTAGCTTCCTAGCTTGTGCTAGGTTTTATTATAAAAAAAAAACATAAAAAATGTCAAAGTTAAAAAAATTAAACAGTGTTTTTTTGATTTTGTTAAAATTTTAGCAAGCACATTAGGTATAAAATAAAGTCTGTAAGACTGCCGAACATATTTTTTTATTTTTGAGTTTTAGCGCCGCATCGTGACGCCGTACAATTTTTTTAAATAGCAACGCAAAATCTTTATTAAACTACTCGAAAGGCTTTCTTTTTCTGAGTACACCCTACAAAAATTTATGTTTGGGCTAGGAAGCTGTTCTGTCACGAATTTGGCACCTGGTTTTAACTTTGACATTTTTTGTCTATTTTTTGTAATAAAACCAGGCACAATTTTTGGAGGGTGTACACACAAAAATAACTTCTTTCGATTACCTTCATAAAAATGTGGGTTACTTGTTGAAAAAGAAGTTCAATGCCGTTGCAGGGTTCCAAATATGCAAATCCAAAATTTCAGCAAAATCCGTCGGGCCGTTATCTTGGAAAATTGCCATCATACATAGATACACAGACAGGCAGCAAAAAATGTTATTCCTTAAAAGTTGCTTAAAATGATCTAAAACGTGGACATTTGATGAAATATTGACATGTCCAAAAAGCGTCGATCGCAATAGCTACCTAGCTCAAGCTTTTTTTTTATTTGCATATTTGGAACCCCGCAACGGCATTGAACTTTTTTTCCAACAAACATGAATTGTTCTGTTATTTTAGATTAAATTGGCCGAAATTGAATTAGATACTGGCGTATCTGAAGCTGATGAACCGAGATCAGAAGATCTGTCTACTATATCTTTAGGCAAGTAAATAAATATGTATAGAATAATGTACGTAATTGCAAAATTTGCGTATACGTGTTCACAAACCAAACAAAAACTGCACGGTTTACGCTACTTTTGTCTGGTGTCTGAACACACTACGCATCAATTCTGTGAGAAAAGTGAGATTCACTGCGGATAAATGCCCGATATTTATTTTACTTCTGGATGGATAGATGTAAATGCAAACCTACCTCGACGTCTTTATCAAGGGAGATATCCGCAGCGTATGCCCCCAAAACAAGCACTAATTATTAATTTAGAAAATAGTAAAAAAAGTCGTGGTTTTTCATTAGTTAGGTATAGAAAGTAGATTAGATCAAAGGGGATGAAGACGCTTGTAAAGTTTGGTCAATGTCTTCATTACGCCCTGTATATATAAATTTTGGCTTTTTCCGACCAGTTTCATCTATAGTTATACTTACTCTAAATTTTTAGAAAGTGGAAATCCAGACGCTGCTAGCTCAATAATATTTTTTGACAACGGCGAATCAACCACACAAGAACAAAAGCGGGTATTGTATATTAAAGGTACTACTAGTGTTATTTCATTTTATTGAATTGTGCAGGATTTAAATTCGATTCTAAACTGCAACGAGGGCAGAGAATTGCTACAAACATACGCACTACAAAAAATTGTTAAACGAAGAGCATTAGTAAAACTAATTATTGATGATGAGTTAAGGAATAATCCAGACAAAAGGTGTGTAAAAAGTCCTTTACAGGACATTATTTATGTCAACAATGTTAAAGGATTGAAAGGGACCGTTTTGTTTATTTGGCTCAAGAAATTCAAAGGACTTTTCCCACGGAAAATGCTGGAATCTATTATGTGCAGGGATACAGGGACATGGAAGGCAAAGCAGTGGGTAACCATGGAAAGCTATGGGACAAATACATAAACACTAGGAGGAAATATAGAAGTTTGGATATTATTCCATCCACACCAGCCAAAAAAACCAAACCCAACCAGCCAAATCCAAGTAAGCTATAAGCAAACCATATATACCGATTCGATCGTAATAGTATCTGCATACTTCTGTATAGGAATATCTTTCAAGGTGTAATTGAAGAAGGTGCGGAGGAATCTGCCAGTTGGTTAGAGTACAATAATGCTCCATTTACTACGGTCCAAGAGCACTGGAAAAAGAGTCATTCCTTTAGATTTGCAACAAATATAACATCTGGCATTTCAATCTTCGATTATTTTGAGAAATTTATTGCTTTAAAATTGCCAACGGGAATTTTATTGGTAAGTGTAAGTTTGGATTACCTACCTAATAATATTATATAACCCATCTTTTTTAGTTGGAAGATGATTTTAATCGTTTGCATCCCGATAAAAAGGACAAACTGTTTGAACATTGGACGAATATCAGTGAAGCTATAATAGTTCTGGCAAAAAGGAAGAACTGTCCCTTAATCAAACAATTAATAGAAAGCATTAATAATTTGGACTCCGCATCTTATCGTAAGGCATATATTAGGATTAAATGCAGTGTGCACTTAAACGTTTATTTTCAAGGTGTTAAAGAACATTTATCATTACTTCTATTCCCTCTAATATTTCCCAACATATACCGAAAAATTAAAGGAAAACAAACGCCAAATTTCTCCAAAATCGAAATCAAGGATTCATTTATACTGCACATAAAGGTAAGTTCAAAACCTATAGTTAGGTTATACCTATTTTATTAAATATTATCTTCCTTGATATTAGGAGGAGGCCGATTATGCCCAAATTTTGGAAGCCAGGGAGCAGAAGTGTGTGCGGTTAAAACTAACAGAGCAACCATCTGCCATCATAGTAGGAGATATCGAACAACCCATTAAATATCTAGTTAAAATAAACGCCCATGTATATGAAGTGGAATCATTACTGAAGGCATTGGATTTGTGTTTCAAAGCTTGTTTTGCTTTAAATGCTAAATATCCCGTTGAAAGTCAGCAATGCTTTACATATATACAAAAACACATCTACGGAATTCACACAGAGTTTGATGTAAACTTTGTAGCGGTAAGTTCCGTAAAATCTGATCTAGACGCTATTTTAATAGATTCCACAACATAACAGATAAAACCAGAGTAAATATCACATTTACCAATTGTCTTACTTATTTTAAAAAAATTAAAATGATTGTGTGTAAACAGTGTCATGGGAAATATAAGTCGCTTGCAGCGTTTATAACTCATTATGAAATTTTTCATAAAAATGTAAAATCAATTTTGTGTGGAATATCAGATTGTTACAGAGAATTCAATTCTTGCAAATCATTTCGGAAACATTTTTCTCGTGTACATAGAGATTTTTCGGTAGAAGAACCACTTAATAACCAAAGTCCTAACACCGAAAGAAGTCATAGTTTATCTAATGACGTCGTATCAGCTGTTATAGACAGCCTATCAAGCAATTCTGAAAGCGATAATATTTGCGCCTTTAGTTATAGAGAGATGATCTTGAAAAACACGTCCTACTTTGTTTCTAAATTATATGGTGATCGTGTGTTGGCCAGAAATAAGGTTATTCGCATCATCAACGATGTACATAGTCTTCTCAAATCTTTCGTAAATATAATAAAACAGAATCTCACCTTTTTAGGTATTGTTGGGAATGAGCAGAAAATTACGAATTTATTAAATGAAGTTGATAACTGTTTGTCTACATTTTCTACTGAATATAGATGCGTTAAATATTTTAAAAATGAAAAACTTTTTGTAGAACCAAAAAAACACTTGGTGGGTACCAAAATTTGTAGAAAAAAACATTTTGGAAAAATTACGCTTAAATCAATCAATCATTGCGTGAGATACATTTCTATGGTAGAAACTATGGCTCTTTTCTTTCAACTTCCAGGTGTATTACAAAAAACAAAGGCCCACGTTAATGCGTTATTAAACGAACAAAATTTATTTTGCAACTACATTCAGGGTCCACATTGGAAAGAAAAATTAATTGTCCACGACGACAACTGTATGGTGCTCCCACTATTTTTATATTTTGATGAGTTCGAGACTGGCAATCCTCTTGGATCTCACTCAGGATGTAATAAATTAGGTGGTATTTACTATAGTATACCATGTTTGCCTACCGACATACAATCCAACTTATCTAATATCTTTGTCGCAATGTTATTTAAAACTACAGATTTGAAGCTGTTTGGAAAAAAGGTAATACTAAAATGTATAATTGACGAATTAAACTCTTTGAGTACACACGGAATTGTCATTAACGGTGAAAAAATTAAGTTTCAATTGGCTTTACTGCTTGGAGACAACTTAGGTCAAAATACCATGCTTGGGTTAGTAGAATCTTTTACCAGTCATTACTGCTGTCGGCTGTGCAAATCTCCAAAACTCGCAAGAGATAGGCAATGTAAAGAGGACTTAGAAAGTATTAGAACAGTAGATAACTATTTCAATGACTCATCTAATTACGAGTATGGAGTAAAAGAAATGTGTGTTTGGCACTCTGTTAAAAATTTTCACTTAGCTTCAAATTTTTCAGTTGATATCATGCATGATGTATTGGAAGGAGTGTGTGTATATGATATTGTATTAATTTTGAGAAAGTGTTTAGAAGCAAAATTATTTTCTTTGGAAACACTAAATTATCGCATAAAATGTTTTAATTTTGGATTCGAAAGTAATGTACCCCCTCCAATTAAAATGATGCACTTGAACGACAATCACCTTCGAATGTCAGCAGCTGAGATGCTGTGCTTCACACGTTATCTTGGTGTTATAATTGGAGATCTGGTGCCGAAGGGTTTTGGTGTTTGGAAATTGTATCGATCATTAAGAAAATTAATTGACTATCTTACGTCTAAAAAGTTACAAATTAATTGTGCAGCTATAATTGCAAATATAGTGGAGGAACACAATCAATTGTATTTGGAGTTTAGTAAGTCTCACTTAAAATTTAAGTACCATATTCTCACTCATTACCCTCGAGTTTTCAAACACTGTGGGCCATTTCCTTTTTATTCTTCAATCCGATTTGAGGCAAAACACAAAAATTTAAAGGCAATTGCAAATTCCATTTGTAGCAGAGTTAACATAGAAGATTCTATTTTGAAAAGACTTCAATTGAGTTTAAGTTTTCATTTACTTTCATTGAAATATAACACGGAACCAAAACGTTGCATGGGAAATTTGAAAAAAGAAACTGTTGCACATCTGCACAAAATGTTTGCAAATCTTATAATACCAAATGATTTGAGGAACGTAGAGGAAATCTTTACCTGTACTTGGGTGCAATTTTTTGAAAATCGATACTCCATAAACACAAATTTCACCTTAATAGATAGTTTAAGTGATGATCAGCAACCATCATTTTGTATTCTTAAGAAAATCTTATATATCAAAGAAAAAATATATTTTCTAGTTGAAGAAACAGAAACGGTTTACTTTGACGAGCATTATTATGCATATAAAATAAACACAAGTGCAAAATTTAAATTGATTCTGGCAAGTGACTTATGTAGCCATGTACCCTGTCTATTTGTAAAAAGAGACTATCAGTTCGTCGTATGTCATCACAGGCTGTAAATATAGTAGGTATTATGTTTTATGTTTATTATGTGTAATACATGTTTTTTTTGTATGTATATGTAAGCATACCAAGTAGATAGTATTATCTACTCTACCTGTATGTATCGTTATATCTAATTATATACCTATATTGTAAAAGGATCCTTTTTTACGTTTGTTAATAAAAATGTATAATGTATACTTTACTTTATTTGTTCTCTTGGTGTATACTTCGAATTGGAATATGCATAATACAACGCAATGGTAATGACGTTTAGCGCATTAGTCATTTGACAAACGCTTACATAGTAGTTTTGGTAACAAACGTTAAGAGTACACCACCACATAAACTAGTTGGATTACACACTAGTATGTCATGTTTGCGCAGATAAAGAACAAAGGTATGTGTATAAATTTTATTATTGTATATTTCCATAATATACAGTTCTTAAATATAGTATGTAGTTGTTATACATTACTTCCTTCTTGTGTTTCATTACAACAACATGTTGTATAGGTTACTTTCTATAGTGAGTATAAGATATTTGTTTAAAATATATTCCAAACTAGTAACGCTCTACAAATTTGTTGTTGTAAAGAATAACACTTGTCGTCATGGGCGCTCATTTTACAGCAACCAGTTGTATGACATGTACTTTTTTTGTTATTAATGACACTTCAGTTTTCTCAGTGTATGCTTATTTTTAAACGATGTTTTAATTAGATTTTTAGTTTTTCAATCGTTTATTAAATTAATATATGATACTTTTTTACACTTTTTAGCTTTTTTGCTCTTTTGTGTTCCGTAAATAGAAATCGAGCATACTTGTCTATACAAAATTTTGTATACGTTATCATAATCAGAGTTGCACTCGGTCACTGGGTCGAGATTAGGGTTGCCAGATGGCCGGGAAATCCGGGAAAGTCCCGGAATTTAGTCTCTTGTCCCGTGTCCAGTAATTGTACATTGGTGTCCCGGATCGCCCCCATCGCGTCATATTACATAATGATATAAATGTGATTAGTGTTGTCCGATCGGCAAGGCCATAAGGGCAACACTTGACAGTGTGCGCAGCGCATCCGCGCTCTCATTCCCTGACTCCCACCCGCACCCACCACAACATACAGATACAATACGCAATACGCTACACGGTGCACTTACCATTACCTTCTTGCCTCGAGTAAAAACCGTTGAGTGTTTAATTTCTTGAAGTTCAGTGGTTTTAGTGTTCTAAAGTGTAATGGAACCATTTCCGTATCCATCAACAAGCAAAAAACGATTCACCGGTTTTAATGACAAGTGGTCGAACGATCCTGATTTTAGACTGGATTCAGAAAAAAAATGATTATACTGCAATTTGTAAAACATGTAATTCGGATATTGCAATTCAATATGAAGGTCGCCGTGCGTTGACAGTAAGTTTTGAACTTTTTTCGTTACAAATTTCTTATAAATTATTGCTATAGGTTCACGCTAGTAGTACTAAACATAAAAAGATGTTGTCAGCAAAAAAGATATCAACCTGCATGGAGAATTTTGTTATAAAAAAGGACACAAAGGAAGAAGCTTTGGTTATGACGGCGGAAGTAGCTTTTATTTATCATAATGTGAAACATGGTTTAAGTTATAATAGTTTGGACTGCTTGGCCAGAAACATTAGCAAATTTATTCCAGATAGTCAAATATCTGCAAAAATGACATGTGGACGCACTAAGGCTTCGTCAATCACACGCAATGTTTTTTTAGGACCATATTCACAGGAAAAGTTGATAGCTGATTTGAAACAATCTCATTATTTTTCAGTAGGTTCTGACGCTTCTAACGTTGGTAATATAAAAACGTTTCCGTATGCTGTTCAATATTTTGATAGTAAAAAAGGTATGTGCAAAAAACTATTGGATTTTTATGAATGCCGATGAAACATCCTTCGATATATATGAGTGCTTGAAAAGAATTACTACTAATGCTGACCTCAACATGCGTCAAATTAGCGCATATAGTGCAGATAACGCTTCTGTAAATTATGGCATACATAATTCCGTGTATCAGAAGTTAAAAGCAGAAAATCAACATGTTTTCAAAGCTAATTGCTATTGTCATGTAATAAATAATTGTGTAAAGTATGCGTTGAAAGGACTTGATGTTGACGTAGAAAACAGTCATCAAAATATACAACGAATTTAGTTCGTCAGCTTTAAAAACAAAAAAATTAAAAGAATGTTTTGAGTTTGCTCAAATAGAATTTAAAGAATTACTAAGACATGTTCCTACAAGATGGTTATCACTTTTGCCTGCTATAGATCGATTAATGTATAGCTGGCCTGCAGTAAAATATTATTTTTTAGAAAACGCCGTGACTCGGGGCACGTTAACGTGCCGGAATTTTTTGACGAACGAGGCACGTTTGACGTTTGCAATCAGCTGATTTCTCTGCTTGAGATTTGTCAAGTGAGGTTATAGAAATAAAATCTTGGTGTTTCCTCTGATTCAACTATAGTGGTGTGGGTTAGTACCTATTATAGTTAATACTGTTAATAGTGCATGGGTAGTTACAATACAATACAAATATTTTTGAAAACAGAGTTGAAAACCGAAACTATTCCCAACATAAGTAAATTATTCTTATATCGACGAACCACTTGCCATGTCTGCAGAGGAAGACACATTATACAAAGGGCGTCGATTTGATACTTATGAGGAGTTAGAAATGTGTGTGAAGAGTTATGAAACTATCAATAAACAAAAGTTTTATAAAATAAGGAGCCGAACAATCACCAGTGCATCTAATTCTCTTAAGAGAAAACTTAAACAATCTCTCGTCTATTATGAGATTGAATATGCATGCATTCATGGAAAAAGACTTGCAAAAAGAGGTAATGGAATAAAAAAAACTAGGTGAGTTATCCTTTTTCATATTTTATAACAATTTTCATGTAAATATTTTTTCTTACAGCACTTTGCGCCAAGGATGTGAAGCAAACTTTAAGCTTCGTGTTTCATCTGAGGGACATTCTTTACAAATATGTAGCATTAACACGATGCATACAAAACATGAACTGTCACAGGTATGTACTTACTTATCCTATTTTATTAGTCTCATGTAGCCTTCAAAATATGGCTACTTACTACTTAGTTGGTCACTTTAACTACCTTTTAGGCTCATAAATAAAAGCACTAATTTGAATTCCACAATCATTCATTTTACAAAACTATATTAGAGCCCTTCAAATTATATTATTAAGAACACATTTCTTGAAGATATGCTTAAATTTTTTATTTTTGTTATTCAGAAGGTGTATGATCATCTACCTCAGACTCGCGCATTGAATGAAGACGAGCTCAAATCTGTGCAAACTTTTTTATCTTTGGATGCAAATAAAAAGAAAATTCAGAGTAAAGTGCTGGCAGACACTGGGAAGAAAACGACATTAAAGGACTTGCAAAATATCAATTATAGAAGAAAGATAGAGAAGAATGATCTAGATGAAGTTGTTTCTTTGTTGACAAAATCTTATGGTATTTATTTTTTATGCAAAAATATTTATAAATTTAATATATGATTATAGGATGTATGGTTGATATTTTCTGTGATGAGGATGAAAAATTCAAAGCAATGCAGTTTACAACACAAGATATGAGAAATGCTTTAAATGCTTGGCCAGAATTTATAAGTATCGATGGAACATATAAATTGATTGATATAGGTTGCACTGTATTTTTATGTCTGGTAGTAGATTCTAATGGACAGTCAGAAATTGCTAATGTCTCACTTATTTCTACCGAAGATAAAAAGACCTACCACTGGATATTTGAACAATTTAAAAAACATTTTGATTTTACAAAGGTGAAATCTTTCATGGGCGATAAAGATTTAGTAGAACGTCAAGTTGTTAAAGATCTTTTCCCAAACACTCCATTTTATCTTTGTATCTTCCATACACTAAAGACGTTTAGAAGAGAAGTGACTTGTGACAAAAAGAATATTTCCAGAGAAGAGCGTGATTTATCGTTAAATTATTTACAAAAACTTGTATATAGTAAAAATGAATCAGAATATGATTTATTATATTCTCAATTCAAAGAGTGTGTTCCACAATCTGTGATAGCATATTTTGAAAGGTCCGGCTAACAGTCATAAAGTGCTTTGGGAGTTTATTTCCGAAGGATGTGATAGTAATGATTTTAATAATGAGGAAGAGTGCCTGAAAGAAAGCCTGAATGACTGCTATCTTTTCTTTTTGCAGAATGTTTTGCCTGAATTCACCAAAGTAATCCTGATATTGGAAAGTGATACCTACTCTATTTTAGACCTCGATCGTGCAATGCGAAATCTTTTTGACCAACTAAAAAGCCGGTTAGCTGATAATTTTTTGGAAGTAAAGTCAAGGTTATTTTTAGAAACCTCTGCGAAGATAAAAAAAATCAGTTTACAGAGCAAGCTCACATTTTTCTGCAAAGAGCAATTCATTATCTAGAAGAAAGATACGACTTTGGACCAGATGGGATTTACAAGAAATTTGAGTTGCTTTCCCTTAAATCAGAGGATTTTAAGCTGACGTGGGAAGTACTGTCAGAGTTTCCTGATATATTAAAAATTGAAGACGCAGTTGACATTGACTCTCTTTATACAGAGTTTGCGTGCATAAAATCGGTTTTTGAGGTTCTTCCTAAAGATTTACCGAACGATAAGATATGGGCGCATTTCTTTAGAACAAACGACACAAACGATCTTAAAAACCTAAAAAAAATAGTTGGTTTTGTTTTATCAATTCCAACAAGCAACGCCTTCTGCGAAAAAATTTTCAGCCTGTTGAATAATGTATGGACTAAAGATCGAAATAGGATGTCCATGGATTTGATCAAATCCGAATTGCAGACTCGCATTAATTATGAAGAATCGTGTTCAGAAATTGTAACAGTTTTACAAAGTGCAGATGGACAGAAACTTTTGAAGATTGCCAAATCTAGTGATAAATACATAAGAAAATAATATGTATATTGGTTTGGAAACATATTATAACAAATTTGATTTTCTTTTTCATGTACTGAACTAATATTTTATTTTTTGTTTCTTAGACTTATTAATAAAGTAATACCAAAATTTGTAGAGTTTTGAACCCCCCCCCCCCCCTCATGCAACGCTCGTGAAGTCGGAAAGTCCCGGAAATTGTGAATGAGATTTTGGCAACCCTAGTCGAGATGTATGTGACTCAGTGTAACTCTGGTCATAATATTAATTTTATGACCGCTTTAAGAAAGGTATAAAAAGTATCTGTTAACTAATCAACTGGCTAAGAAAATGAACGGTTTTTGAATAGTCAAAAACGTATTATGTACTTAAATTTTGAATTAATAAATCGTTGATTTACTACTAACTAATATAAAGTTTAAGCACTTTTTATGACGTATTGATTTTTAAATCGTAATTTTTAATGATACTATTCAATTTTCCGAGGAGTTTGATTTATTATACCTACACTTTGCTAACATGAGGAGCCCCACTATGGAATATTAAAAACGGTAAAATTTAGATTTGGTTAAACGAGAAAAAGTCGCGCAGTGAAAGAACTAAGAAAATGGCGTCAACAAAACTCTTCATTTTTAAAAAACAATTTTTTTCTGTTATTATTGTTTTGCTTCGAGCAAAACCAATGACACTTTTAATGACCTATAAGATAGTCTTGTTTGTTTTTTAAAAAGTACCAAATCTGAATCTTTTACCTTTTTGAAGATCCCTAGTGGCTGTCTTTATATCGGAAAAGTAAACTATACATAAGAAAGGGTTCTTACAAAAAATTCATATAAGTACTATTAATTTATTTACAGATTAATTCAGATTTTAACCAACTATATGATGGTAAAGGTCTTAAGCTTTTTATGAATTGGGACCAGTTTTTTGCAAAAATACAAGAAGTTAAGAAGACAGGAAATAAAGACAAAACAGTAGCAAAATTACTCGAATTACGGGAAAACATTAAAAATCAAGGTAATATTTAACAAATTTATATCACGTATTGTAGTTTTTCTTACAGATTCCAAATTTTTAATTGAATTAAAAACGATCGCGCTTCTAATTCATCTAAAGGTCGTTTTGTTTTAAAGAATTCTAAACACTGGAAGTTTTCAACACAAGAAACTGTTGAAGGAATTGTTGTTGAAGCTAAGGTATGAACATTTGATTATAAAACAATAAAGGCTCAGGGTATTTCCTTTTTAGACTGCCGGAGATATAGACGAAGTAATAAGAATTCAAAAAGAAAAAGCCCTAGCTCATCAACAAACTGTGCAGCCGTACATAATTTATGTAGGAAGCATTGAAGATCCTCGAGCCTTCTATATAGTAATAGACACTATTTATTTACACTTTGATAATCCTATAAAGGCGTTTGATATTTTATTTAAAATTTTTCATATAATGAATGCGAAATACCCATAATTCAAACTGAATATTTATATCTTCTTATTCAAAAAGGTCTTTATGGGATTAATTTGGATTGCGATAATGTTCCTCCATATATTAATGATGTCTTATCTCAATTGAAATCTATTTCTAATCCGACGTAAATATTTGATGTGTAGGCTTTAGTTACCTATCTTACTAACAAAACGTCAAAAGATGAAGTGTAACAATTGTAGGAAGTCTTTTATGCAGCTTAATAAGTACGTTATGCACTTAGAATATGCTCATAATATAACTGATCACTACTTGTGTCCAGAAAAAGATTGTTGCCGGGTGTTTCATATTAAAAGATCATTTAAACAACATTATATTAAAACACATAATTTCAATGAACTAAATAAACATTCGAAAAACAAAAACGTAAGTACGTTTGCAATAAACTACGATAAAGATGTTCAAGTGGGAAGCAGTACTGATCAGTTTGAATCTTTACCTAAAACGCCTCCGCCCACTGAAACTGAAACCTTTGAATTACTACAAAAAGAATATATGTCTTTACTGTACACATTTATATCTAGGTTATATTACAATTCGTACATTCCAAGAAATTTTATTCAAACTTTACTTGAGTCAGTTCAAAATTTGCTAACTCCACTAATAAATATTATGAGATTATCTTTAAAAATGTTTCAATCTTATATACCAAAAGAACAATTAGAACAAATGAATACCACAATCGATGCTATAAAGCACTCGTTTTTATTAGTTAACACTGAATATAAAAGGATCAATTATTTTGAGAAATCAAATTATTTTGTCAAACCTGTTGAATATAAATTAGGAGTCACACCAGATAGAAAAAAGATTAATGACAATATTTCAATGGTTTTACGAAATTCTGTTGGTTATTTTATTCCTTTGGACAAAACACTTAAAATTTTTTTGGAAATGCCACATGTTTATGATATTATTAGTAATTATCAAAATCAGCTTCTAACAGACACGGTGTAACAGTTTAGTTTATTCATATTCAAATTTCAAAATTACCGCTTGCTAGGTTAGGCAGGATATAGGTGAGATGGCGTCACTTGTACGCGTGTTTCTTTCCTCGCGCAGAATCGCGTTAATTTTTCACTTCATTTCCGTTTTAAAGCCAACGAGGTTGTACTTGTAGAGCGTGGCATTGTGAATTCTTCTAAAACCAGTGGGTAATATTTGCCATCATTCACGTAAAATCTCTGGCAATTTTACCTTTTTATTGGCGTTGTCGAGTAGAGTAACTCAGAAGCCGTTTTCTCCATTGCGAGGCTATATATCTGGTTGAAGTTCATCGCCCTACCTACCTGTAAGTGAAATGGCGTTGACTTTCTTTTACGTTATGTTATCTAAAATTCTTTCAGACTCACAATTTGAGGTTGGATAATTTCCCTATTTCATTGATTTAAGTATTTTTCATTACCCTCCTGACGATTTCAGGTATGTTATTAAAAATCTCGTTAGGGAGTGTTACATCTTCATTACTTTTAGGGGGTCCATGTAGTAGATGAATTCTTGTACCGGTCAGATGTTTGCCTTCTCTGATAAATATGCATAGGCTGCAGTGTATACCGATACCCTACGAATAAATGTATAAATAAAATCATTTTTATTAATTTCCTTATTTTGATGACGTTGCCCCTCCCTGGAATTCTGTCTTCCGACGCCACTGAGTATAATTCGAATACATTTTCCATTAACCAACAACTGACTGAAGTCAGCTCTAGATAGCAGCCCAATATCAATGGCCAGCTAACTTCATGCGGCCATATGTTGGCCATCATAAAAAATAAGTGTTGGGCCAATACAGTTGCCAATACTATGCCATTATGGCAAATTATATCTGGCCGGCTGCTGGCCATCATAAAAAAGAAGTGTTGGGCCAATACAGTGGCCAATACTATGCCATGATGGCAAATCATCTCTGGTCGGCTGCTGGCCAGAGTGACCTATAGGTACTGGCCCAATGCCAATTGCCAACACTATGCCATTATGGCCAACATCGGCCACCATATATTTATTTTGCATTGGCCCGATGATCATTGTTTGCTGGGTAGGTACTACCAATATTCATTGCCATCAGCTTTTGGGACAGTCAAAGTCAACTTCTGGAGCAGTGACTGTCAGCTACTAGTACATGTGCAGTTTTTTTAGTCAAAAATTAATTTAAAACCCACTAGGCATGCAATGTGATGTGACTAAAATGTAATGTTCGAAGCAGGTAAGAAAGAATGTTGGTGACCCAAGAACAATACTCGGAGAGCTATTCAGCTTGCCAGCTGCCCTTCCAGTGAGTGGAACCTGTATGCACGTATGTGAAGTTAGCGTCGGAAATCCAGTATGCGTATAACCAAACTAACCTAGCAAATCTCATTGAATTAAATATTTTTCATTAAAACAAAATATTTAATGGTGGCGTATCACATGTGACTTTAGATTATGATTAAGGACCCATGAGGCCGTCTAAATCCCAAATTCACACTTTTTTTATTCATAAATAAGAAAGTTACAAAGTACGAAATATCGCGAAATCAGATTACCATATATTACGGACGCTCGGAAAATCCGGTGGCATTTTCAAACTAGTGGTGGCGTATCACATGTGACTTTTGATTATGATTAAGGACCCATGAGGCCATCTAAATCCGAAATCCACACTTTTTTTATTCATAAATAAGAAAGTTAACCGTTTTTGCTGGTGCACTTTTGAACGAATATACAACCGCGACTTAAATTTAAACAACCGACATGTTAATAATAAATAGTGTAAGTATAACTGAAATTCCTATATTACCAAAACGTTTCATTTTCAATCTCTATAGAAGGTTATTTATAGTTAAGAAATTAATAATACAATGTAATGTTTTAGAATGAGGTGTCCTTTTTTGGGGATTCTAACCTGGGGCGGCTTCTAACCTCCATGGGGAAAGAAAGTCAAATAAAGACGGAGGTACGAAGTCAAAGGAGGCGAGTATACTCGGATTTTGCAATTGGGGGACAAACCATCTCCCAATTGCAAAAAAGGATTAAACGAATGCAGAGCCCTGAATTTAATTATCAGCCAGCGGAACTCGTAATTGTCATGGTTGGTACCAATGACTTGAGGCGTGTAAGTACCATAGGTTATTCACTGGTTGTTGGAGACGGCTGGTTATATGATTAAAAATGTTTGAAGAAATACAGCCACTGGACAGTATTTTATTTATTTAATGCATAAGCACCATCGTTGAAGACATTAAAAATTTTTGACGTTTCGTAAATTACGACTTTCAAAAGGGGATCAGTAGACAGTAATATATGAGACACAATATAATAGATGGAAACAGTTAAAAAAGATTTTTATTTTTTCAAACATTTTTAATCATAGGTGTTTATATGGATTGTGTAGCAATAACAACATAGACCAAAGGCCTTGTCGCATATTTATTTATTTGTATAAAATTTATTAAATCAGATTACGAAGTCATGGCCATGTATAAGGAATGACATTGGTCATTCGATAGAAAAGTATTGTTCGAACGCGACGTACATTTTGAATAAATTTCATTTTGGATAGTTACAATACATAATTTGTTTCGGATCGTGTTTTCTGCAATAACCACCATAAACTTCCCCCTCTACAATAATCAATCAACATTTCCTCCGTTTTCCTAATTGTTATATCCCTTCTTACACCACCTTCACAGAAGAAAGTCCGACGGTCCAACACATTTGGGGTAAGTGGATTGATTATTTTTAAACTTCAAACTTAGAAATTAGAAAGATTCTTAACGTCAAAGATTATAGTCCATTCGCAAAAGTCGAACAGGCCTGTTTTTTTAATTTGATTTTTTACTGTTTGTTTATTTCAGAACAAAAATTACGGCATAATAAGGAATGCCATGTTACGTCTCATTACAACTGTAAAAAAAACGGAGAAAATTAAACGCGCCATATTGTGCACTATACCACACACTCCAAGGGTAACACAGGACCAAGCAACACAGTTGAAAAAATTTAATAATTTTATTAGAAATCAAACTGATAGTAAGTATACTAATTAATATGTATTGGATATAAAGTATAATATCAAATTTTTTTATTTCCAGATAATAGGCTAATCCTGTGTGACGTGGAGGAGAAATTCAAAAACTTTAAAAATGTATTTGAAAGGTAGCTCAAATGTATAATCAAATGATAATTTTAAACTAATGCTTGTTTTTCAGTGACGGAATCCACTTCAACAAGAAGAGTTTGGATTTATTTAAAAAAATTATTTTTGGGTATTGTATATACTTAGCTCTCGTTTAGTTTTTAATTTAGTTTGTAGTATATAGCTGTATATGTATAATAATATAGTTATAATTTCAATACCACGAGTATTCGTATTTTTTTATGCAGGGTGTAGAATTGGGTTACGCACCATAGGGATTTAAATGGATTATCTCCCCTAATTATTTTACAGCAAAGTTGTAAGTAATTTTTTTGTAGATTGTAAGATTTTGCGTCTATTCATGTGCCCATTTGTAATTTTTTATTGTGGGAAAACCGAGAAATTATGGAAATTAGGTACTTATAAATTAGCATTTTATCAGAAATCACTCATGCCGTGAAATTATTGAAACAAAAAATTCGTTCATGCAGCGTACTTTTTACGCAAATGATACATTCTAATTGACTTAATTTCTACGATTTCCCAAACTCAAAAATAATAAATGAGGACATGAACAAACGCAGAATTTGAAAGCTACAAGAAACCTATTTACAACTTTGCTGCAAAATAATTAGGGGATAAAATATTTCAATATAAAGAAATTAACATTGAAATCCCCGAGGAAATCCCTATGGTGCGTAAACCAATTCTACACCCTGTATACGTCACCACTAGTTTGAAAATGCCATCGGATTTTCCAAGCGTCCGTAATATAGTAATCTGATTTCACGATATTTCGTACTTAATAGCTTTCTTATTTATGAATAAAAAGGTGTGGATTTCGGATTTAGATGGCCTCATGCGTCCTTAATCATAATCTAAAGTCACATGTGATACGCCACCACTAGTTTGAAAATGCCACCGGATTTTCCGAGCGTCCGTAATATAGTAATCTGATTTCCCGATATTTCGTACTTAATAACTTTCTTATTTATGAATACAAAAAGTGTGGATTTGGGATTTAGACGGCCTCATGCGTCCTTCTTAATCATAATCTAAAGTCACATGTGATACGCCACCATTAAATATTTTGTTTTAATGAAAAATATTTAATTCAATGAGATTTGCTAGGTTAGTTTGGTTATCCGCATACTGGATTTCCGACGCTTGGAGTTTCGACGCTAACTTCACATACGTAGTAATTTTTTGCTTTTTAACAAATTAGTCGCGCGAGTGCAAGGTGTCCTAAACTGAAATATAATTCTGCATTGTAATTGCTGCATTATTGATATACATATTGTTGCAGAAACACAACGATGGACCCATGAAAGCACTCTGCTTTTATTGTCTTTATATGAAGATCATATTCCCAGATAGCACACGTACGTTTTAATGTCGTCATTTGAAGGTATTTTATCGTCTAAGACGTCATATGACCAATGGCATCCGTTTTAGTGACGACATTTGTGTTACCTTTTTTTGTCGTCTTTTAATAACGACATTTTGTCGTACTCTAAACGTTTTATTTTTTATCGAACTAGAGATGCATCGCTTATAATTCATATTGAAACTTGAAACTTTGACATATGCCTGGCGTCGCCGCCTCTCCCAGGATTTAGTCAACTGTCGTGAGGATGCGTTCCTGGTAGACACTATCAGGGACGTTTCTCCACTACTTTGTTGCCATCGCGCTGGGCCGCGATATATGCCAAACAGTGTGGTGGATTTTGTGGATTGGGGGGGTTGTGGGGGGCGGCTAACTGGGTGTTATCCGACCCGAACGGGTACGGCCACAGCTTCGCCACTGGTATTCTGCCTTAGAGGGAACTCTGCTTTCTAGTGATAGCTTCTTATCCGGGCGTTCATTGGCTTCCGATGTTCCTATCCTTTGGTCTCGTTCCCTTCCCGGTTTTCCCTCGTGTTAGGCCCTTTTTATTGTTGTCCTCTCCCTGCGTTACTTTCTGTCCCCTTTTCCTCCTCCCCTTGGCTTCTTCCTCCACTTCCAGTATTCTTCTACTTTCTTTCTTCCTTGATGTGTGTCTTTGCTCTTTGCTTCCCATCTTCCTATGGTAATCCCCGAGACCTCTACCGTTTGGTTTATGGTGGTGCTCCATGTGTGGCAGGGTCGGCGTACCTTCCATTCCGAGGCACACAGAATCTTGGCAGCCCGTATGATATGGTCTTTGTTCCTCTTATTGGTATGTCCAGTATCTCATCTGAATCATCTTCAGTCTCCTGGTAATCGTCTTTCTTTCTAGTAGTTCTCTTCTCTGCTTTCTTGTGAGGTTGCTGTTTTCTTCAGTATCCTGAGTGCCTTCCACTCCGCCCTCCACAATGTTCGTCTGTTGCTCCTTGTTAGCGCTGAAGTGTTAATTCCGTATAACATTGTCGGTGCTATGTTCGTGTTGTAAATCATCATTTTCCAGCTGCCCGGTATTTTCTTCTCTCGTAAGAGGTTCCAGATTCCGTGTGTGCTTCTGAATGCGTTGGTTATTCTGTCTTGCACTGTGTTGTGCCTGCTGAGGGTGCTGTTTATGTACGTTCCCAGATATTTGATCTTGTGTCCTTCTCGGCTATTATGGTCTTCTCTCCTTCTTTGTACTGGGGGTGTTGTTTCTTGGCACTCTTGTCATCATGTAGCTCTTTTCGTTGTGTATTTGTAGGTCCACCATTTCCAGGTGTACCTGGTACTACGCTGGCCTGGAGTGGAGATATTTGAAGGAAAAGCAAGAGTATGCCCATGGCCCAAATCAAGATGAAAATAGGAAGACTAACAATCACAGGCATCGACATCCCCTCGGGCAAAGAGGACAGGCGGAACTCAGAAATCGAAGTGAAACAACAGAAAAAAGTGCGGAAAGAACCTAGGTATCATACTAGGCGGCTTCAGTACGCAACTAGGCAGACTGGACGAAAGTGAAGAGGAGGAAGGGAACACAGCAGACATATGGGCAAAAACAGTAGGATCGGACCACAAAACGGTAAAGGGGAAAGTCAAGAGGGAGGGGGGAGAACAAAGGACAAGGAGCACAGCGGGGAAACCGAAGGGTGGGATGTGAAACTTCTGTCAGGGGAGAAGAAAAGAAAGGAGCACCGAAAGGAGCAGTAAGAGATTAGAAGCAAAAAGGGGGAAGGGATACCATATCGGAAAAGATCGGCGAAACGCTCAAAGAAACAACAAAGAATACACTAGGGAAACAGAAACGCCCATGTGACCGAACAGAAAGCGGGCCAAAACCCACACTAACCTGAAACAAAGAAGGAGCTAAGGGAAGCCAAGGAAGAAGAAAACGGAGTCTATGAGCAACACGAAATCAAGGAATTCGCCGTGTTCGCGGAGAAGATCGCCAAATTCAGACCATTGAAGAGGAATATGCAAATGTAATGGTATAGGCACATCAAAAACAACAAAAGAAGGAAACAAGGGGGAAAATAATATACCAATGACAGCGTGGGCGATGCTGGAACTACCCAAATTCCTAATCAACAGAACCATAAACGCGTGGCAAAGGGAGTATACTAGTATACAATGGTTTTGGAAGAAAACCGAACACCAAAAAACCAGGGGGTTCAAACAAGGATGTCCGTTTCCCCAAGGCTCTTCGCGATAGCACTTGACCGTGCTATAGAACAAAAAAGGATGGTGGTGACGAACCTTAGCACAGGCGGCCAATTACTACTACCGACATTACTGGCGTACGCGGACGATCTATTCGTAATCCCGGATAATTTATAAGACACTGAGGACTTCGTCTAGGCCAGCGTAGTACCAGGTACACCTGGAAATGGTGGACCTACAAATACACAACGAAAAGAGCTACATGATGATAAGAGTGCCAAGAAACAACACCCCCAGTACAAAGAAGGAGAGAAGACCATAATAGCCGAGAAGGAGATAACCATGAAGCACAAGATCAAATATCTGGGAACGTACATAAGCAGCACCCTCAGCAGGCACAACGCAGTGCAAGACAGAATAACCAACGCATTCAGAAGCACACACGGAATCTGGAACTTCTTACGAGAGAAGAAAATACCGGGCAGCTGGAAAATGATGATTTACAACACGAACATAGCACCGACAATGTTATACGGAATTAACACTTCAGCGCTAACAAGGAGCAACAGACGAACATTGAGGAGGGCGGAGTGGAAGGCACTCAGGATACTGAAGAAAACAGCAACCTCACAAGAAAGCAGAGAAGAGAACTACTAGAAAGAAAGACGATTACCAGGAGACTGAAGATGATTCAGATGAGATACTGGACATACCAATAAGAGGAACAAAGACCATATCATACGGGCTGCCAAGATTCTGTGTGCTTCGGAATGGAAGGTACGCCGACCCTGCCACACATGGAGCACCACCATAAACCAAACGGTAGAGGTCTCGGGGATTACCATAGGAAGATGGGAAGCAAAGAGCAAAGACACACATCAAGGAAGAAAGAAAGCAGAAGAATACTGGAAGTGGAGGAAGAAGCCAAGGGGAGGAGGAAAAGGGGACAGAAAGTAACGCAGGGAGAGGACAACAATAAAAAGGGCCTAACACGAGGGAAAACCGGGAAGGGAACGAGACCAAAGGATAGGAACATCGGAAGCCAATGAACGCCCGGATAAGAAGCTATCACTAGAAAGCAGAGTTCCCTCTAAGGCAGAATACCAGTGGCGAAGCTGTGGCCGTACCCGTTCGGGTCGGATAACACCCAGTTAGCCGCCCCCCCCACAACCCCCCCAATCCACAAAATCCACCACACTGTTTGGCATATGTCGCGGCCCAGCGCGATGGCAACAAAGTAGTGGTGAAACGTCCCTGATAGTGTCTACCAGGAACGCATCCTCACGACAGTTGACTAAATCCTGGGAGAGGCGGCGACGCCAGGCATATGTCAAAGTTTCAAGTTTCAATATGAATTATAAGCGATGCATCTCTAGTTCGATAAAAAATAAAACGTTTAGAGTACGACAAAATGTCGTTATTAAAAGACGACAAAAAAAGGTAACACAAATGTCGTCACTAAAACGGATGCCATTGGTCATATGACGTCTTAGACGATAAAATACCTTCAAATGACGACATTAAAACGTACGTGTGCTATCTGGGAATATGATCTTCATATAAAGACAATAAAAGCAGAGTGCTTTCATTTGCCATATGGCAAACTCTCCTAAACTCTTTATTACTATATAGCCATATAAGTTATCGAAAAAAGGTGAGAAGTGGATACAATGCTCCCAGTGCAAAAAATGGAGTCACACCCTATGTGCTGACGTAGGACCCAAAGTGAAGAGTTACACATGTGACTTATGCGTGCCAGATATTTAGTCGACATTTTAGTATTTTTGCATCTTTAATACTATTAAACTGTTCTAATTGCTTTTTTTCGTTTTAATTGTCACCAATACCTTTGCAATTAGTATGGCTGTCTGTCCTAATAGATATGGCAATCTCACCTCGCTGGTGGCAATCTTTCCTAAAATTTCTGAAATAGATTTTTTCCATTATATTACTAATTGGTTTTAAAACGAGGCTAATAGTGTTTAAATATTGATTAGAAACATTTTGATGATTAAAGTAAGTGAAAAAAGACAACGGATTTCTTATTTTAAAATAAATAAATCGGTTCAAAAAAACTATGGCGAACTCTCCTCGCTTTACCCTATATTACGGACGCTTGGAAAATCCGATGGCATTTTCAAACTAGTGGTGGCGTATTTGGTAAGAAAGGTTTCCTTTTTTGTCAATCATGCCTATTAAGCCAAAATTTGAGAGTTTAAATATTGTAGGTAATTTATGGCTATAGTTCCTTTATATGTCTCCGGTTGACAAGTTTATATTTCCTTTCCCAAGGGTCAATTTGTTCCGCCCCGCTTCGAAGTAGGCAGCGCCGGATTTAGGTATACGCACACTACGCACGTTCGTAGGGCGCAAAACTTTTGTGGGCGCAAAATTTTGTTACTTATAACGCCGGTATCACGACAAGCTTCCAATTTACATCTTCGTCACGAGTGTCGGAGTGTTGAGTGCGCACGAGCACGTTACAAGGGGAAGGGAGAGGAAACGACGCCTTATAAAACGAAAACAACTAGAACTTGCCACTGACTGTTGCCAGCTTGCCACACCACAGTTGAGTTCATTCATCGCGCATCGCGGCCTGTAGCCTGTAGTGTAGGCGCCTGGTGCTGTGTCTCGTGTCGTGTCTGTCATACAGTACAAGCTGTAACACACAAACAGTGACAGACTGACAGAGTAGTAGCAGTAGGGAATTATTTATCAGTTGAACTGCTAAACAAATTATGATTCTTTTCTCGCTGTTTTTGAATGTAATGTAAGTTTTGGTAGTTTCAGTAAGACATCAGATCAGTGCTAATGCTAAACAATTTAGTCAAATTGAGTTTTGTAGTGACGATTTTCATTTTGATTTTCCTTCAGGTTGAAGCATTTATGAACAATTGGTGAAAATGGACAAACGATTGAAACGAATGAGTGGAGCGGCTGGCAGAAAAGCAAGAAAAGAGAAAGAAGAGAAAGAAGAAGCTGTGTTGAAGAAAGTTCGAAGAATGGAGACATTTTATAAACCAATAGAAAAACCTGAATCTGATACAACAGGTAATGTTAGTTCAGTACTACTGTCTACATCGCTCGAATTGCCAAGTACTTCTGCTGCCACAATACCATCACCATCAGCCACTGTAGTTTTAAAACATCAGCTTCAGCCTGAAGTTGATCAACTTGAACGAGAAGAGCTGCAAGGAAATATTCTTGACAGGGGAGATCAGCGAGATGAATTAGAAAAGTCGTCTTGTGCAGTTAGTAACGATCCAGCAGAATGGGTCATCAATGATGCTACAATTGATTATCTGATCTCCAGAGGTAGTATCGATCAGAATTTAAATGCTGATTTTCCCGAAACAAAAAAATTTTTTCCAACCCAGAAAAAATTCAGAAGCCTAACTAGGAATATGTTCTTGCGTGAACTTCAGAATGGTGAAAAACAAGTAGGAAAATATTTGATATACTCACCTAGCAAAAAATCAGTATATTGTATACCTTGTCGACTATTTAATGGCACTTCTGTCTTGGCTACAAGTGATGGCTGATTGGTCCAATGCACATCCTGTATTTTCTCATCATGACAATTCTCCAGAGCATTATAAATGTGGAAAACTTCTTTTTGAAAGATCTCGCGTTGCTAGTAGAATTGACAATCAACTTTATGAGCAAATTGAGCAGGAAATCAGTTACTGGAGAAATGTCTTGAAGCGAGTTGTGGCAGTTGTTAAAAAACTAAGCTCACGTTGCCTTCCTTTTAGAGGATCAGAAGAAAAATTTGGGAGCGTTCACAATGGAAATTATATGATGTGCTTAGAGTTAATAGCTGAGTTTGATCCTTTTTTAGCCAAACATATTACAGAGTGTGGAAATCCAGGCAGTGGAAGAACTTCATATCTTTCTTCTCAAATATGTAACGAATTTATTTCATTAATGTCGAAAAAAGTTACTGAGGTCATAACTCATGAAGTGAAGAAAAGCAAATATTTTTCAATAATTGTCGACTCAACACCAGATATAAGTCATACTGACCAACTTTCAGTAATTTTGAAGTATGTCAAAAATGTTCCTGTTGAAAGATTTATTCGATTTCTACCAAATGTCGGTCATAAGGCCAAAGAAATGGCGGATGCTGTGATTCTAATTCTGGAATCAATGGAGTTGGACATAAAAAATTGCGTTGGACAATCATATGATAATGCCACCAACATGTCCGGCATTTATTCTGGCCTGCAAGCTATAATTCTCGAGTTGTGTGGTCTGGCTGAGTATGTACCTTGTTCTGGACATTCATTGAATCTTGTGGGAGCAGCTGCAGCTGAATGTAATTTAATAGCAGTCAAGTTCTTCATGACTCTCAATCATTTGTTCACATTTTTCAGCGCATCTACAGCTAGGTGGGAAATACTGACAGGGATGTTACAACCAGGTCAGAAAGTGCTGAAAAGAGTGGATGGCACACGATGGTCAAGTCGGCATTTTGCGTATAGTAGCTTATATGGAAATCGAGAAGCAGTTTTAGCAGCATTGACGCGCATTCAAGCTGACCAATCACAGAAGGCCACAGTTCGTTGTGAAGTTATGGGACTAATTAAGCAACTTGGCCAGTTTCAATTTGTTTTCATGAATATTTTCTGGAATATAATTTTAGAAAGATTCCATAAAACGGGGGGGGGGGGGTCATTTGGACCAACATAAAGGGCGCAAATTATTTGAGTGCATAGGGCGCACAAAACCTAAATCCGGCGCTGGAAGTAGGTATAATATTCAATATAGCTCCCAGTGACTTGGGCCGCTCTATTCTCTTTTCCCCTTTGTTCAATTTTAAATTAAATTTAGCCTTAATTCTAAGTAAGTAAGTAAGTAAGCAAGCAAGCACTTATCTTAACTTTACGTCCTTTTTGTTCTGTTGATTGGAGGTTCCTGCCTTGTCTTCTCACGATTGAATTAGTCCCGCGCGTTATGCATCTTGAGATTAAACTTAATACCAAAAAATTCGTAAAAACTCAACCACTGAACCGATTTCGATCGAATAAGCACTAAACAATTACAAATTTTTGTGCACTCCCGGCCACACAGGACAAACATTTTTAAACCTATACAGTCACAAAAGACCCTAAAATCAGCCGGAACTGGCACCAAACACGTCCGTTCGCCATGAAAGACGAGCTTCTTCCTGCATCGCTTATAATTCATATTCTTGTAAAAAATGTTATGAAATGCTAGAAACATAAATTATACGTGAACATCACGAAATAAGCGGCGACAGTGTATTCATTGCACTCTGCAATTTTGAATTTGCCGCCTTGTAACTCCACTAAACCACGTGTTTCATGTTTGTGCTGATGTCGCAGTTCAACAATAAAACGCGCGTGTGATATTCTTTTGTTGCGTGTTTCAGTTTCATCTGTCGACGTTCTTTGGGTAGTAACAAAAACATTTACCATGTCGGGGTATACCAAACTCGGCAATTGTTTCCACTTTCATTGCCTTTATTATGAGAAATTCGTGTCTCATAACCTCACATACATAACCTCGTATATAACTTGGTGTTTAAGGCCGGTTTATGCAGCCCTAATTTAATGTAACTTTAAAGTAATGTAATTTAACCTTCAAATTTAAGAAGTTGAAATACACTGAACAAAGGCGTACGTTCATGCATTCATTTAAGCATTTAACAATATTTAACGTAATGTAAAAGATGGTTAACTTTCATCTTTTACATTAAAATTAACACGAAAATCAAAATGAGCATGCGTGGATTCTCATCAGCTGTTTCCTTTTTTTGGTTTTTTAGTTTTTATAATCTTTAACCTACTTTATTTGAGAGGATGGGTCTATACCGTTCCATCAAAATGATGTACAGATCCAATTTTCCGCACTTTTTCAAATACACCAGGATGTATCCAAGTCTATTTGATAAGTTGCTGAATCTGGTTGGGCCTCACTTATTAAAGGATCCTACTAAACGGCCTATAGACCCTCCTCAGCGATTAATTATAACACTTCAGTGAGTATGTAAGAATTTGGATGCAGTTATACTGTTCTTTAACAGAGGGGTGTTCAATGCAGGAGATGTCCTATAGCCATATGTTGGGTAAAACAACTGTGGCTAATATAAAGGAGACAACAAAAGTGTTATGGGAAGTCCTTCAACCTATTTACTTAAAACCACCAACAAGGCCAGAATTATTACAGATTGCGGATGCATTTAATTCAAAATGGAATCTGCCACATTGTGTAGGAGCAATTGATGGCAAGCATGTGGTAATCCAGGCTCCTCCAATGAGCGGCTCCACATTTTAATTATAAAAAGACATTTAGCATCCATTTAATGGCAGCCTGTGATGCGGAATATCGATTTGGCAGTAGAATTTTACAAGACCAATTAAATTTACCTCATACTGCCAACCTTCCTAATACTAAAGTCGAGTTTCCGTACTTTTTTGCTGCCGATGCAGCGTTTCCATTGCACGAAAATATAATGCGACCATATCCAGGCGATAAACTATCGGATGCCCAAAAAATTTTCAATTATCGTTTATCAAGAGGTCGCCGAACAATTGAAAATGCGTTTGGCATTCTTAGCCAAAGATGGCGAGTCTTACGACGCCCAATAATCGCCAATGTGGACCTATGTGAGCAGATCACACTAAGTTGTGTTGTGTTACACAACTTTATCAAATATAATGAAGACAATGGAGCTGCTGGAAACATGAATCCTCCAGGATTTGCGGATGTGATAAATGGAGATGGTACTGTATCATCTGGTACTTGGAGGCAGGATTTGTCGGAATCATGTTTCCGTTCTATCGGTCGAGTGGGGTCAAACAACCCCAAAATAAATTATAAAGCGCTACGCGACACCCTATGTCAATATTTAAATTCCCCTGAAGGATCAGTGCCTTGGCAGGAAGAAGTGATATGGAGAGGTGCCATGCCAAATACAAAGTAAAATTTTTTATTTACCGTTTATTTCTAAGTTTTAAGATATTATTAGTATTTAAGTGTTAATCATTAGTGTTAAGTATAGTAACATAAGTAATTTAATATGAATTTATATCTAAATAACTAAAAAGTAAATTTCTACTACTAATCAAAATAAAATGTCCAAAATTTTCTTTTTTACTCGTCTCTTTTCCCCTTCATCTTTAATTTGTTTTAGCTCAAGAGTGACCATATTGCCAAAACATGTGTCGGTATCAATTTCCTCGGATGCGCTCCTCTTTGTCTGTATGTATTGCGTCAATGTACTCATTGCAGAATTAATTTTTTCGCCATATCGGCCCTAGGTTTGCGTTCCGTAGATCCTTCCCTTGAGTGTGACTGCGGAGTAGTTGTGCCTTTTATCGTACTAGTCGATGATGAAGTGCTTGGCTGAGGACTGGGCAATGTTATGTCTTCCATAGGTGTCTCGGTCTCCTCTCCTTCAATTACCAACTGCAGCGAATCCCACACACGATCAGATGGCTTTGTTTCTGTAGTCGGTTTGTCCCACAGCTACATTCCCTTTCGATCTAAAAAAATTTCACCTTTAGTTCACAATTTCTAATTATCAAACAGCTACTTTACCGTCTTTGGGTAATGTACTCGGAAAGAAATGCTAGCGAGTCAAACAATGCCCAGACAGGTCCTGTATCTTCACCACCGGCACTCGCCTCCCAAGATACGTGTCCAGTATACAAAAGAAAAACTCTCCAGTGCTCTGGAGGCGATAGCTAATGGGATGTCGATATATGAGGCATCCAAAACCGACGGTATACCGAAAACTACTTTACGGGACAAACGTGCAGGCAAATACAAGAACCCTAAATGTGGTGTGCAGCCTGTGCTTTCGCCCACTGAAGAAATGTTAATTGTTGACTGGGTGCTTCATTTAGCTATGCTAGGGTTTCCGGTTACCAAATCTCAATTAATTCAAACCGTTGCCACTCTAATAAAAAATTTGCAACGCCCAAATCCATTTAAAGACGGTGTTCTGGGAAATCACTGGTTTCAAAATTTTTTGCATCCAAATATTACTTCCAGGGTTTCTCAAAACCTTACGGCAAGTAGAAGTAGCGTTAATAAGGAAGCCATCAAAAAGTGGTTCGAAAAGGTGGAAAATTACTTTGTTAATCACAATCTAATGGATATTTTTGAAGATGAATCACGGGTGTTTAATTGTGACGAAACTGCTTTCTTTTTATGCCCCAAGGAAAAGCAAGTGCTGGTCAGAAGAGGGACAAAGTTTGTTTACAACAGGGTCGTAAACGACGAAAAGGAGTGTTTAACAGTTCTTGCTAACGTCTCAGCCGATGGTTCAGTACCACCACCAATGGTATTATTTCCCTACAAGAGGCTGCCTAAGTACATTCCCAAAAGCGTTCCACATGGGTGGGGTTTAGGGTATACTGAGACTGGGTGGATGAATACTGAAGCCGAGTATGTGGCAAACTGTTTTTATCCCTGGCTTGTGAAAAACAAAATTCGACTTCCAGTTGTGTTGTTTTTAGACGGACACACATCACATATATCTTTGACTTTAAGTGAATTTTGCAAAGAGAATGGAATAGTACTGGTAGCACTGTTGCCCAATTCCACACACATTTTACAGCCGCTGGATGTCGCAGTATTCAGACCTGTAAAAGCAACATGGCGAAGTATCGTACATGATTTTAGAATAAATAACAATATAGCCAAAATCAAGAGAACAGATTTTTCAAACCTTGTTAAACAATGTTTTGACAAATGTTTAAAAAAAGACACTATAAGAAATGGTTTTAAATGCTGTGGTCTTTTCCCATTTAATCCCAACAACATTAATTATGATAAATTATTAAAATGTACTGCAAATAATAATGTGCAAAAAAATTTAAGAATCGAAGCCGACGCCGAACCTAATAATGTGAATGACCCAGCTTTAGAAGATGATAACTTTAAGAAGCAATTTGAAAACCGTTTGTCACCCTCCACCTTTAATTCCTTTAAGTTATCAGGTGATATTTGGGAAGGAGATCCTACATTTGAAAAATTATTCTTGTATTGGAAATCTCTTGGATCTACTTCAGATGAGCAGACAAACATACATTTAACTTTAAATGATACTACACTTGTCAACAACATCACAAATACATTTGACGAATTTGCTGAAAATGGTTGGCACACAATTGATTTGGAAGTGCAAGATGATGTGAATCTTTCAATATGTAGCGTTGAATCATTGCCAAATGAAATACACAATACTGTACTCAAAAGTGTCGCTCACAGCACTCCTATTATTCCGTTAGAAACTGGTGAAGATGGTATTATGCTCACTGCAGTGCAAGTAAAAAGCATAACCTCTTTAGAATCCCTTCCAGCTACTCCATTCGGAAGTGGTGAAGATAGTATAATCACTGCAGAGCAAAGAAATAGTATAACCCCTGTAGAATCCACTCCGATTAGTCCATTGGGAAGTGGTGAAGATAATATTCTCACTACAGAGCAAAGAAATAACATAACCTCCGCAGAATCCTTGAAACCTTGCAATCAGTTGCCTCAAAGTAATTTGGAACCAGTGATACTACTAACTCCATTAAAGAAAAGTGACACTTCTGACCAAAATGATCAGGGAAAAGAAAATTTGATGGATAATTTTCAAAATGAATCGACTGTTCTCGCTTCCCCGACAAATAATATACCTACTCCTTTTAAAAAGATACCTACTCAATTTAAACATTCTTTCTACTTTCCCAAAAAAATTGTAGAATCGGCAAAGAAAAAAAAATGATCAAAGTCCTCGTGTGAGATCGAAGGGACTTCAGCGCACTTTTGTGTGGCAGATCAGTGTATTATTAGCCAATATTGACTCCACCATCAATAAGATCTTGCCAAAAGCTACCACGTTCACTTTGTCGGTGCCATTTTCTCACTTACCGTGCACTCGCAATTCGCGTTTGAAGTTTTGACTCCACCATCATTAAAATCCTTTGGGGGTTACCATATTCCCTTTGTCGACACCCACTTCTGATCACCCGCAACAATTCGGATTTGAAGTTTCGACTCCACCATCAGTAAGATCTCGTATTCAACTTTTGGGCACTTCACATAGCTCGACCTTCTATTAGTGACACGAGAAAGAGAGACCGCGATTCGCGCTGTAAGAAACTTTTGGGCGCCCAAAGTCGACTACCCCTCGAAGCGCGCCGCGCAAAAGGTGGTTTATTTCGCCCCTAGGAAAAAAAAACAAAATTCCGCAACGCAGGAGTTGTGCGCGTTGACAAGATCTTCCCGACGACACCAATTTGAAAACAATCGGAGAAAAACTGTAGAAGAAGATAGATAAAAACTGAAAAATCTTCAGGTTAGTATAATACGCTCGGGGATGGCGTCCAGATGTCGTCGATTCCAAATCTTGTAGCCCCATCCCTAACGTTCTTAATTACACGGCCCCGATAGTTACATGTACACTCATTGTCTTTTTACAAGCGTTTTTCTACGGGCGTGCATTTACTGCCAGCCAGCCAGCCAAAGTGAGATTAAAAGCTACTTTTTACAAAAAAAAATTTTTTGCAAAAATGCGCTAAAAAGTTACCAAAAAACTCACGCCCATAGTGGCTATATCAGTTGAATTTATGGAATATCAGAGAAGGATCGAAGCTGAAAAGGAGAAGAAAGAAAATGAGAAAAAACAAAGAAAATTAAAAATGGAATCTAAAGCAAATGAACCATCAAAGAAGAAAAAAACAGATGGACCACCAGACCCTGAAAAGCAATTAACCACCTTCGTTAAAGGGGATTATGTCGTGATAACTTACGAAGAGGAATTATTTCCGGGACTTGTATGCAAAATTAATAAGGAAGGAATAGTAGTAAAAGCCATGGAGGTTAGTGGATCTAATTGGAAGTGGCCCGAAAAGGAAGATATTTTAACATATAATGAAAAAGATATAACTAAAATAGAACCTCCAGAATTAATTAATAGCAGGGGAATATATACTATTCCACAAATGGAGGATTTGCGAAAAAAAAAGTATCTAAGTAAATAAGTTTTGTTTAAGGAAAAGCTCTACTGTTTAAAATGTATATTGTTTTTTTTTTAATGCAAAATATTGTTATGTGATGTTGATACCCAGCAGTTGTTGTCCATAAGCGGTAAAAGGTTACATAAAATCGGTAATAGGTATATAACAAAATACTTGGGTCGCTATTAGGTAGAATGTTCCATTTTCACTTTTGAGTCTATTTTTTATAAAAGCAAGGGAAACCTAACATTGTGTATGTATTTTTTTCATGTTTTAATAAATTCTTAAGAATATAAAATATATAGTTTTACTATGAAATAGTAAGGGACGTTAATAAATAACCTTGAAAACATACAGTACTCCCTTAACTAGGGCGGTAATAGGTGAGTTTACCTTATAACCACTTCCTTTTCTAAGGTTAATTTAAGATAGTTTACAAATAGGTCCCGCTCGTACCACATGTGTTCACTC
Source organism: Photinus pyralis (assembly GCF_008802855.1). Lineage (NCBI taxonomy): Eukaryota > Metazoa > Arthropoda > Insecta > Coleoptera > Lampyridae > Photinus > Photinus pyralis. Next base: position 793,752 of record NW_022170249.1, read on the forward strand.
GCACCACTATCGACTAGCCACGTGCTGCTCGACGATTTACAGTTCATTGCGGAAACTACGAACGCGTTGCTCTTTTCCCTACCGTTATCGCACCCCTTGTCCTTCAAAATTCGGTATCGACATTCACTGAATTTATGTCCGGGTTTTTTACAGTAGTAACACGACAATGTTTTTTTACCCTCAGAATTCCCGCTTCTACAGAATTTCTTAATGTACCCCTCTTTGCCGCAGTGATGGCACCGTAATTCCTTTTTCCGACTTTTTGCAGCCAACGCAGATGTTGTGCATTCGTCTTGGTTCTTCATTCGATCCTCCTCCATCAGGAGTCTTCCAATCAGCTCGTCAAGTTTCTGGTTGTCTTCTGCTACGGACTCCCATGCAGAAACGAAATATTTGTATTCCTGTGGTAGTGACATTAACAGTTTTGTCATAAGCATTTGTTCCGATACTTCTTGACCTAATTGCTTTAATTCGTTACTAATTTCTTGTAACTTCGCTACGTGAACAGACATGGATTTTCCACCATATTTGAATGCAAAGAAACGTTGCTGTACTAAGTGTACACTCACCGTCGATCGTTTTTCATATATACTTAACAACTGCTTCCACATCTCACATGCCGACTCACATGTTATTACATGCAGCATCGCACTTTCTGACAAACGGTTCACGATAATACTTTGAGCTTTTGCATCCTTTTCGATCCTGACCCTTAAGTAGTACTCGTAGTTGAAATTTCCACACGTTCCAATTAGTGGCTCCTTCTAACTTATTTACACTAATCGTTGCATTTCCATATCCATCGTACTTTACTTGTAGGTGCCTGGACCCATAACCAATGAAATAAATGTGGATGAGTTTGGATAAACTATATTTAATAATATTCTAAACACTATGATACATGAGGTTACATTACATCATTTTGTTACTCCCAATCTTACCAACATCATATTGCCAACCTTCTATTACTAACAAAAAGACACCGTGGGGTCTCGTATACCCCAGACTTAAATCAATTGTAGACAGTTTTTATTTGAAGCGCCTAATTGCGCTGCCCTCTTGTGTAAATTTAAGTTAATATGTTAGCCAGATATTGCCCGAAGCGTTGGTTGATATTTCAATTATAGGTAAAATAATAAGTTTTCCGTTTAGTTGCACGTCATTAATTTTCTGACGTCGTTCTTATGCAGCGTTGACAAACATTTAGTATACTATAGAACTATATTTTACAAATCATTGTATCTACTGCTTGCACATTTGACCTACTAAGCATGTAGTATCAACAATAATTTTAGAATCGCTTTTACGTGCATGAAATTACCTTTAAATTGCAGCCATAAAACCACACGTTTTTTTATAGTAGGTACCCCACTCAGTACCTACTCATAATTAATATATCCTTACAATCTTGAAAACTTGAATCAAATAAACATTAACACAAGAAAATTATACAAAAATAAACCCACCAGACAACCTATATAGGTTACCAATCTTAACTCGATACTTATTCAGTTGTCATGAAGTACAAGATATCTACGTGTACAGGAATGTCGAATATCAATTGCTTACAACCGATCGACTTTTTAATGTTGGAGCTTTATGTAAGGATTAACACTTTGAAGTTACATGCTGGAAAGTTAAGAACCGACAGAAATTTCGATAAATTCATTAATTAACCTTTCTACATGGTTTAAAGGCTTCACAATTTACATGTCATACTTGACCATCAAAGCCAGGGGATAGTATTTTGCAGTAATAAGTCACTTTTATGTAATTATTTTATAATCTTACAATGTAAATAAGTACAAATTACTTAATTTGCAAATTAACAAGAATCTTCTGTGTCACTGTCACTGTCTTCCCCTAAATTTATTATAATTGGCAGTATATCGATACCTATTTGCCAAAGTATCGTAAGCAGAAATATCTATTTTTTAAGGAAGGAGCGATTTTTGATATCTCAGAAACCACTTAATAAAATAGTTCCAAATGTGCATATTATCTTTTTAGGGGCATATTTTTGACAAAAAATGCACCATTTTTGCTCCAGGATAACGTATTCATGAGTTTTTGTCACTTACGTCACTTTTGTGGGACAGGAAAATAACTCCAAATTATCGTAAGTGACCAACTTACGATACTTTGGTAGTGTTGTCACTATACTTACGATAGTTTGGTTTGCTTTAAAACTAAGATGTGCTTCGGGAATTGTGCTTGGTGGCGCTCTAAACAAATGAAAGTAAAAAAAATAAAAGTTATTATTCATGTAAACCAAAATAAAATATTTTCAAGTCAATTTGTAAAGCGAAACAAATAAATTTTCTACTAAGATTCAATCTTCTGCGTCTGTACCATCTTCCGCATCAGTTTCTGCCAACCTATCCTTAACAGAAGCTTTCGAACGTAAGTCGAAGTATTCTTGCTGGTAACGTTTGGGGATCATTTTTGTTGCATAAGTTGTCCAGGTCCCTTTTCTTCAGTACTGAAATTTCTAACTTTGCTGGATACAGTGTCGCTGACATAACATCAAAATGGCGGCTTCTTCGACCTAAAAATGAAGAATAAATAGACTTTATGAAAACGTTATTGAAATCATAACGTGCCTTGTTGATTTATCGGTACACGTATACCAGCGGAGTCTTCATAATTATAATTAACTTCGATGTTCGAATTTCCTTTTTTGAATTTTGCCTGCCTTACTAGGCTAATTTTGAATGTTTGGCCATCTGCAGTTTTAACATTAGAAGGCAAGCATTCCTCACCCAGTTTCTTCCAATTTACAAAATCAAAATGCTGGAGTCTCACAACGTCCAATTGTCTGGGATTAATTCTTGAATTTGTAAGGATGGTATCCCATTCAGATGGCGCCCACACCATTTTCTTACGAACAAATCTTTCAATTGTTGCGTGAATGGAATCCACCGGCATGCCCAGGGAGCAAGAAAACAATTTTTATGGTTTGTATTGTTTTTGCCGTATCCTGCAGGAATTTTTGCAGCATTACCAGCATGACTCGATTGCGGTTTTGCCCTGAGCAGCTGTCGCAGTAAAGAATCGCATGTTTTGTAGCTTTCCTGTCCAATATTTCCAAATATTTGAAAATTACCGTAGAAATTTCGTTGCACCCCCTGCTTCCATCCGATTCGCCCCATGTGAAACAAATGCCATTTCTTGTACCACTTTCATATACCGTTTCATTATAAAATGAATACTTTCTGGAATAGTACAGTAATAAATTGTCCCCATGTGGAGTGTTCAACACCTTCTGAAGATCGAAGCTAGCACAAACGTAAGAATCATCAGTGAGGCCCTTTTTTTGGTCAGTTAAAAACATCTCTTTGCTTTTTTCTTTCAATTGCAAATGTTTTTCAAACGATTCCTTAGAATCTTCTGTTTCCTTGAAATCACTATCTTTTCGACATTCACAAATTCGACATTTATCTTTTTTGGGTTGATGAAATCCTAAATTGAAGTCTTTTAGAAATACTTCCCTAAAAATATTAAGTGATGGTTTGGCAGTTGAACCGTTCCCGTCTTGATGCTTTAGGAACAATCTGTAGAGAAAACTTATGTTCCTCAGCTCTAATGGAAGGTACTTGCGAGTAGTTTTGTTTCGGCAATAATGAGAAGGAACCGCCGGTAGACTTTTTATGAAATTGTGTATTTCTTCTTTATCTTTATGAGGTGTCTTATTATGTGGGGCATGTTTACCTCGCCCATCAGGTTTCGCTGATTTATGCAGACCATTATTAACAGCGTATCTCAATGTCATCTGAGAAATGTCAAGCGTATTCAACAAATATTGTTGGCACACTTCGATGCGCTTATCATCCCAGTTTATAAAGTATTTGTATGAGTTGTGTCTTCTGCTTACTGATGCAATTTGAATTCTCCGACGAATTGGCTTATTTTCAACACAAGCTAAAAGCCAATTACGTTGACGCTCGTAATTCCCTAAGCCCCAATAGAATTCGTGTATATTGTGCCTTTCCATTTCCGTGAAGTTTTTGGCACATTGGTTTTGGCATCTTATCTTACAAGGTACGTTCTTCACTTTCCTTCCTTTCCCAAGTGTATTTTCCATTCTTTTCGTGGTCTTTTTGTTAAGTTGTTTTCTTTTTCGTAATCCGGTGGTACCTACAAATCCCATGTCTTCATCTTCATTCATTTCACTATCTTCATCAGTTAATTCAAAATCGGAATCATTACCATTTTCATTGGAAAAGAACGACCTATTAGAGTCATGTCGATTAAATAATTTATTTTTAGTATTTTGAGCTGGTGTGGATTTTTCTACAGATTGATTACTATTTTCTGATGAAGAATCATATTCGACAAGCCTCAGTCTGGCACGTTCGGTGTTATTAAAACTACAATCAACTTGAAGTGAATTGTAATCCAAATTTGGATTGGAGAAGAATGAATTAGTAAGGGTAACTGGTGTGTCGTCGTTGAAATGGTTTGTCTCAGTAGGATTGTTTGAATTTGGCACAATCGGGGAGTAATTTAAACAGGAATTATTCTCCAAAACATTAAGGTTGCTACCTGAATTACTGACCTCGAATTGCACCGTTACTTCATTCGTATTAAGTGAACATTGGCAGGGAATAAAGATTTAGCTTGTTCACAAAGTATTGTAGTACTTTGAAATTCATTAGTGTCTTGTTCACAGTTTATATTCGGGATTTCATTGTTAGACCAACATAGTAGCGTGTCTTTCAAAAGATTCTCATCAGATTGAAATTCGGTTATAGCATCATCAGGTCCTACTGCTACAATATCAACTGGCATTTTGTCAAAATCTTTGTCGGTAAATAATGAAAATTTTGAAAGTGCCGCTTCAACTATTTTACCGGCTCTATTCAGCTTTCTTGCCATTTTCAGTTTTGGAACTAGAAAAGTTTAGATTTAATCAACATCATTCCTAATAGAAATCGTTTTTACGTTATTTATTAACTAATAGACCAGCACGTCGATTTTGAGGTTAGAAAGATTTCGTTATAAAAAAGGCAAAATTAAATTTTGAAACAATTCCGTTTTTAACCAAAGTTACAGTAGAGCATTGGAAGTATTTTAAAATCATCTAGGCTGGTCTCGCATGACCACTTTGCAATAAAATTAGAAAAAACACTTACCGTTTGTCAGCACACTGAATCACCTTGTTACACTGAAGTATCTTAAGCGACATAGTAGGTATCGTAAACAACATCAGGTGATGTTATTTACGATACTTTTGCAGTCACCACTCGGAAAATGAACGTTGGTTACGTTACTTTGGTCTTCATCGCAAGGAATTTAACGTACTTACGACAAAACAAATACCTCTTTTCCTGTTAATTTTGCTTTTATTGACCTACGATAGTTTGGTGGATCGTTTACAATAAGTCTGATGCTTACGATAGTCAGAAAAGTAATTTTTGGGGAAAATTGCGGCTTACGATACTTTGGCAAATAGGTATCGATATCTTGCATATCTAACATTTTTTCTCTTTCATACCATTTCATTATTTCACCTTCAGTGTGTTTGATTGAATTTTTCCACATATCTGGTGTCACGACATTAACTGCTTCTTGCCACATATTTAAACAATCAGCCTCTGTTTTCCCATCTCTACCAATATGTTTATTATAATAAGTTTTTGTTATACCCCATATTAACTCTATGGGATTAAAAATACAATGGTAGGGTGGAAGGCGCAACACTTTATGACCATATTGTTCCGCTAATTGGTCAACAAAATATGTTTTTTCTGGTTTATTTCTGGAAATAAAAATTCTTATACATATAAAACAGGTATGGGTACTTACTGTGACACCTTCAACAGAAGTTCACTTTTAAGCATCTGCTCAGAATATATAATTCCTTCATTAGTTAGCCAGCTTTGAATGTCACCTTTTTTCCATGAAACATTAGGTGCTTTGTTAACTTCCATATTGTGATACGGCGCATTATCGATAATAATGACAGACGGTTCACTTAAATTTGGAAGCAATTGATTTTGAAACCAATGTAAGAAATTCGTCTGGTTCATTTCTCCGTGATAATCACCACAAGTTTTTGATGCGAATATTAAATTTGCACCAGGTATGAATCCTTTCTCATTCCCAGCATGCAGAATTATTTGTCTGTAACATATTTTTTAATTATTGTTACCACTATTAATAATAAACCAACCGCTTTCCATCAGTTTTGATGGTTTTCACACTTCTTTCATTACTATCTTGCCATGAGTGTTGTATAGTGCCATTTTGTAATATCCACGTTTCATCAAGAAAAACAAATTGGTACAAATCTTTTTCCTTGAAATCTTTGTATTGGCGCAGAAAACGAATTCTTTTACTTGCCACATGGGGTAGTTCCATTAGACCTCGCCTGGGCTCGTATTTTTTCCATTTAAATCCAATTTCTTTTCTTCTTTCGCAATGATGCCAAATGAACCATGAAAAATGACTTTTTCACGAAGCTGTTCATGCACAGATGCCAATGTAACATGCACTTCTGCAACTCTGATTACACAAACTGTGAAACAAAGTGTGATCAACTTACTGTTTTCGTACATTTCATAAATTGTGTTTCTAATACCATCGACGTTCAAATTAGATACATCTGTCACAGGCTTAAGGCGAGGGCGATTCTTTAAAGGCGACGTCAACACTTCATTCTTCTTCACTGCCGCTGATATGGTACTGACCGTGGAGATACTGATACTTAAAGCTTGTGCCACTCTCTACGATAATTATACTTAGTAGAATAGGTACCTAACGTAAAAATTATGCTTTTGTTACCTCTCTTACTGCCTGCAAAGGTAACAAGAGGCCTCCATGGTTACGCTCTTGCTCAAAATACAGAATTAAAGTAGCTACCATTTTTTTAGCAGTGCTGCCCAAATTCTTCGTCACCGTAATAAATAACGCTTCACAGTACGACAAAAAGTTGTTCTCAAAAGAACAGTTTGGTTTGTGGAATTGAGAAGCTTGATAAAAAGGCACGAAACTACGATAAACTAGATGATTCGAAGCACACGCAAGGTGACAGAATGGGTGACAGATAGCAACATAACCTTAAATGCATAGTACAGAGTCGCGCCATATCTTCATCCTCATCAGCATAATTATTATGAAAAACAAATTTTGCTGTCGTTAACAACAAAGCGACGGTAGTTTTATCCATTTTATTTTAGTGATTATTATTATTACAGAATACTTCAAGGGTTAAATCGTATACAAATCATCGATACAAATACTAACTTAACCTCAAAACGTAAATAAACATCTATCAGTGCTCCGCATCGTTCCATTTGAAGCTCTACTTCCTCAAATGGAACACTATTTCTGTAAGCGTTTGCAGTAAAGCATTTGCATTTTTGGTAGCGTCAAATGGAACGTACCCTTAGAGAACTTGTCTAAACGTTTATTGAGCGAAATTTGGAGTTGTGTTTTCTAAAAGTGACAGCGTGACAGTTCGCATTATTGACTACTAGTTAATAATGTCCATATTATTAACCACTTTGAACAAATGCCGAGAAAGCCTACTTTACAAGTGGAAAAAAGGTTAATAATCATGTCATCAGACGCTAGTAGTGAAAAAAATATTTTAAAAGTATTAGACCTGATGTGGTCTCTGGAAATGATGCGACTAATAATGAAACAAAGGAACTTTTTTAATATTTGGAAAGTAGGCTTGGTGCTGAAAAATTAAATCTTTTTAAATCAGAGAACGAGGAGGTATGGCATGAACCAATAGTGAATAGAGGATACTTCGTTGTATTATCTTTGGAAACAACTTTCAAATGAATACACGGAGCACCACAGAGAAGATAGAATAATAGAAGACGTAGAAATGGAGGAAAAAGTACATGCGCCTGCTTTGCAAAGGACTCCAGTGGAAGAAGTGTTGACCAATGAAACCGATCATATAGATAACATCGCGGGAAACCAGAAAGTGGCCCATGCTGCGACAATTTTATCTTAAACTGAACCGGTAGCAAGCTCCAGTTCGAATTCGCAGTGGGTTGACGAAAATATTCCATCTCCCTTCAAATCTACTTTGTTTTGGCCAAAAACTGTTCCTCGCGTTAAGCCAAAAAGGTGTAAGGACAAGATACCTTCTGTTGCAACTTCCGACCAGTGGTGAGCATACTATCTTAAAAAACAAGAATTAAAAGATTCCAAAGAAAGGGAGAAGGTTGAGCAAAAGAGAAAGAGAGAGCAATTAAAAGAAGGAAGATTGAAGACTAAAACGAAAAAAAGAAAAAAATACACGAAGAATCTTCCTCAGACTCATCAGTTGATATGGATCTTGAATCTGAAGGTGAATGCGATGATTGGGCTGAGAATTCAATTCCTGCAGTAACTGAAACGAAACAAATTGAAATTTTAACAAATGGGACCGAATCTTTGCCACATACATCAAATGGTGAGAATCATGACACAGACTTAGGGGATTTTTCCAATGTAAGTATTGGAGGGTTTGTGGTTGTGAAATATGGAGATGAATATTTTCCAGATGAGATTTTTTTGTATTATGATCTCGTTTTAATTGTTTGATTTCCTGTAGGACGCATTACTGAATTTAATAATAATAATAATAATATGTATTTCGTGTTTGTAATACAGGTAGTATTTTACACTTGTCAAAACAAAAACATATAATGTATTTAATGTATCATGTATCATGTATCAGAGGTGCGTATTTCTACAATGATACCAAGTGGTTTAATGGACTGGAAATGGCCAGATCATGAGGACATCATGTGGTATGCGGAAGAGGATGTACAGGGTGGCGCAATGAGTATTGACGATTTCTGAGACGCCACTGTCCGAATATGAGTAAGTGGAGGGGGTAATCAACCGCTTAAAATATTCCTCATGTAATGCAGTTTAGTAGCCATGGTTAACTGGACAGTGAATCAACGCAGTTTTTGCGTTAGAGCGTATCACCGATCGGAGTCTGTTATTAAGGTCCAGCGACAGTTTCGGCGCGAATCAGATTTAACCAGCCCTGACTTTTTCTTATGGGGATATTTGAAGGCTAGGGTTTTCGAAAAGGACCTCAAACGCTAGAAACTGTAAAAGGCAACATTAGAGAGATTCTGCTACGAGTTACAGAGAATTTTTTTTTCCATTCACGACCCAAGAATGTTTAGACAAACGTGGTAGCCACTTAAAAGACATTGTTTTTAAAAAATAAAATTTGTTGTAAAACTGCATTATATGTGTAATAAAAATATATGTTTCTGACCTTAGTCGTTTAATTAGTATAGCCATAATAACACTCCTAAAACCAATACCCATTGCGCCACCTTGTATTAGAGGAAATAAACCCACCGGTTGCAAAACAGGATTGTTTGTTGTACCTGAAATGTCGAAGTATAAAAATTTTGTTGTCAAAATGTAATTTTTTTATTAAAATGTGTATGATTTTCTGATATTTTTGTTACCAGTCCAAGAAGAACTAAATAACATAACATTTATTCATATTTTTTAGTAGGTCAACTATTAGAACATAAAGGCGTCAACTATTGGAACATCACCAATTTTGATGCGTCAACTTTTGGGGCAATTTTTTGATATTTAGAAAAATTTGTAAATATACATTTTAAAAGGTATTCGATTGTTCCGTATCACAAGATGTAGGTAATAAGTCAAATCGCAAAATAAAACCAAGACTTACACATAATTGTTTTTTAGAATCGTTTTATAAATTTTCAATTGCAAAATTTTTCTCAAAGTATCAACCATTGATACCTTCACCTTATATTTTTTTTTAGACATTTTACTTAACCTAACAAAATATATGGCAAAGTGCTTAGTACCATGATACTACAACTTAACAAGATATGATCACTATCAGAACGCATTTGGAACAGAGTCGCGCATGACGTCACCGTGTGACAAACTTACCGCGGGAAATCAGGCAAAACACGGCTTTTAATGTAATTTCTTTAGGATTTTTATTGCTAATAAATAATAATTTATATTTTCCGTTGACGGTAAGTAAGTTCGGTATCATAGAGTAATAAAAACCACCTTCTAAATAGGCTATTTACACTAAAGACAGACAGCTGAGAGACGAATATGGAGCATATTATTTTTATAAAAATAATTGTGGAGAAAAGCAAGAAAAGGGTTTTTATTTGTTACTCAATTGAAACGTTTTTTTACTTTCTCGATGTGCTGACCTGTGAAAATTTTACTAGTTAGTAGTATAATATATGAGAATTTCATTGGCAACAATTAGTGCGTAAGCGTTGTTACATGGATTGCGATATAGACATTTCTTCGAGATCAATTAGAACTGATTGTTTACGTTTACTAATTGTTTATAAATGAGTAACAAATAAAATATTGTACATTATACGCCAGGTAACTTCTATCGCCAGTAAAAACTCACCCACCTGCCTAATAATGTAAAATACGATACTATTCGCATGCAAGAAGATAGTAAATAGGTACTATCGAGTATTCTCCTAAAAATTTGGTCTGTATGAAAATACGTTATTTTTTAAAATTAAACCAATTGTTATCGATAACTTCTTTTTTAGCTTAAATTTACGTTGCAGCGATTATTCGGTAAATACTCATATCGAAATGCCCTTCTGATTAATAAATTCCAGATAATAATGCTAGTGGTGTTAAATTCGCTCCTGCTACGCAGTCGGGAATTTTTCCGACGCAGACAAATTTCCGTATCATTTGGAAAGCTAAAATACCGGCAGCTCGACAGAGTTTCTATTATTGTTAATTGTTATTGGTACAACCTTCAACTGCACAGTACACCATGATTGTAGAATGTACTCGTATTTAAAATAAACCGTACAGTACTACAATCACAAAATTTCACGAATTAAACTAAAGGAAACAAAATGAAATGCGGGCATTCAAGCACTATACTAATAGTCGCGCCAAAAGTTTGTCACGCGCTGACGTCAGCGGAGGAACGGAGACAGAAGAGATCGTGCGCGTGATCATATCTTGTTAAGTTGTAGTATCATGCTTAGTACTACTCCAGTTAAATTACGAAAGACTGGGTAGAAAAAATGAACATGGTACCCCAAAAAGGAAGTGTTGAAAATGGCGTAGCAGAACTTCTTCCTTTAAATTCAATAGAGGAAGTAAGACAGTTTGAGGAAAAAGTAAAAAATGACGCTAATACAAAAGAATTATTTGTAATTTTTGATTATGGTTTAATTTGTTGCTATTTTTTCTTTTTTAGAAAGAATGTTTATCTCATATTGATGGGAAAGATGAAAAATCAGTTTTTAGCGTAGATGTGAGTCCCAATTGTGGATGGACAAACAGAAACAAAAACTTTCCTGTGAAGTCTTTACAGATAATCTCTGTCATTAAAGGTTGGTTACTGCTTTTTTTTATTTAACAAAATTTCCTCAATATTACATAAAATAAATAACCATGTATAATATCGATGGGTTTTTGGGCAAAACATCGTAAACAAACAATATTTTACAGGAAGCAGTTTTTTTAACCCATTATAATCCAGCGTCCTATTTATAGGACAACACACAAACAATTTTTTTAAGAAAAATATTGACCCCATTTTCTACTTCTGTCGATAATTTCGATTTCAACAGGGTTCTAGAAGTGTTCTCTAATTTTTTGAAGTTTGAAGAGGGTCAAGTTAGAGATTTATAATTTCTTGAAAATTCACAATTTTCTTTTGGAATACATTACTTTACATAATATTTGTTTTTGGTTTCCTATTGCAATATTTCTATCATTCAGCTACATAGATACCTTCATTGATATATAGTGATTGTAACTATTACCATTTTACCCCTTATTTTGATTACATAACTTTTTTATAACCCTCAAAATTTGACCGTCCTATTTTTAGGACGCTGGTATTTAGAAGTATCGTCCAGCGAATCCCACATTAGTTACCATGCGCATATAATGTATTGTTGGATTCATTGTCAACTTACCATTTACGTTGCTTTCCTTACTGCATACACATCAAAATTGTAGTGGTGTTGTTTATTGTGTGTTTTATATGATACTTGCGTGGTGTAAACAGCAACAATATGGACTATTATAATACGAGGGCTCTAACACTGGCGGAAATTGAAGATATAATAAATGATCCTAATTTTATGGAAGATGTTGAATCTGCTGACATCGTTGTTTTACCACCGGAAACTGATTATCTCACAGACGAAGATGAAGCTGATGATGATATTCTGGGAATTGCTGAAGTGAATGATGTTCCAGGTGAGCTTGAGCTTCAGTACACGACATCACAATCAGAACGAGTTGAGGTAAACGATAGTAATAATACAGAAATACCGGCCAGTCACCCTAAATGCACGTCCACTAAATCGAACAAACGAAAACGGATACTTACCGATGTTTCTCCTACATGGCGTAAAGTGCATCCATCCTACACAAAACTTCCAACCGAAGGTAAAGGGGCTACTGTACGATTTGAGAACATGACAACTAAACTAATTGACAAAACTCCGTGTGAACTGTTTGAAACGATGTTCACTGATGATGTTATAGACTACATAACGAAAGAAACTGTTCGATATGCATCAGCAGTAAAAAATGATACTAAATTCACATTGTCATCAGAAGACATAAAGGCATTTTTAGGAGTATTGTTGTTCTCAGGGTATCACAAGCTGCCATCAGAAAGACATTATTGGAGTGAACAAGAGGACCTTGGTGTAAATATTGTAAAGAATTGTATGTCGCGAAACAAATACCTAAAAATAAAAAGTTATATACATTTCAACGATAACGATCAAGCTAACGTTAACAAATCTGATAAGGGTTTTAAAGTTAGGCCACTTATCATCCAGATGAATGAAAAATTTCAGCAATGGGGTATTTTTGTCAAAGAGTTATCTATCGATGAGATGATCGTGAAATATTTCGGTAAACATGGATTGAAGCAATTTATACGCGGAAAGCCAATACGATTTGGATATAAACTGTGGGCTTTGTGTTCTTCTAATGGATACTGCTTCCAGTTTGACTTATACTGTGGTGCTGAAACCTCAACAAATGTCGCAAGAAATGGTGATTTAGCTTTAGGTTCGAGAGTCGTTGTGAATCTTCTTGACTGCGTAGAAGATGCATCAAGTCATTGTGTCTATTTCGATAACCTTTTCACCAGCAGAGACTTGTTGTTATATTTACAACAAAAAGGTTTTCGTGCAACTGGAACTTTGAGGGAAAACAGGTTAGCTAAGTGCCCCATAAAGGATTCGAAGAGTCTTGGAAAAGAGTCTCGTGGTGTTTTTGACTACAGATTTGATTCTAGTGGGGAAATCCTTTTCTTGAAATGGAATGACAACAAATGTGTCACTATCGCCACAAATCATGAAACAATTGAACCATTGCATCAAGCAGCACGATGGGACAGAAAAAACAAAGAAAAGAAGCAAATTCCGCAACCAAGGGTTTTGAAGCAATATAATATTCACATGGGTGGAGTAGATCAGCATGACTGGAATGTGGGCAAGTATGCTGTTCAAATTAGAGCTAAGAAGTGGTACTGGGCGCTATTTACTCGTATGATCGACATGGCGGTTGTNGGATTCGAAGAGTCTTGGAAAAGAGTCTCGTGGTGTTTTTGACTACAGATTTGATTCTAGTGGGGAAATCCTTTTCTTGAAATGGAATGACAACAAATGTGTCACTATCGCCACAAATCATGAAACAATTGAACCATTGCATCAAGCAGCACGATGGGACAGAAAAAACAAAGAAACGAAGCAAATTCCGCAACCAAGGGTTTTGAAGCAATATAATATTCACATGGGTGGAGTAGATCAGCATGACTGGAATGTGGGCAAGTATGCTGTTCAAATTAGAGCTAAGAAGTGGTACTGGGCGCTATTTACTATCGAATATGACAGTATTTTTTATATTTAGTCTCAATATTTAGGGAATTTATGTTTCGAACATATTACCTACATAAGGACATATTTATAACAGTAAATCCCAGCGTCCTATTTATAGGACGCATCATATTTTCGAAAATGCTGTTCCAATTTTTGTTTTTCAACTTTTTGTGTTCTGTTTATCATATAATAAACATGTTTAACTAGAAAAATCGGTAGTTTTCAAAAAATTTAAAAGTTGGGACTTAATGGGTTAATAATGCCCTTGTTTATTGAAGAAAGTGAGCAACATTTTGTATTCAGATACTATTTGTACCTAATTACACAGCTATTTGTGTAACGAAGTTCACCTAAAAATTTAATTCCAATCAAATTTTATAGCTTAAGATGTTTGGTCAGTAATATTAATTTGGAATTTTGTCCTGTGCGACAAAGCATACGAGGTGTGATGGAAGAATAATGTACCTAGCTAATAGCGGACTTCTGTGTAAATTAAAGTGAGAGGAAAGTTCTACCCTAGTTGTTTTTCACTTTAACAGGTTTGCCACACATGCGATAAAATAAAACTAGAAATTTAGAGATTTTTTATCTAAAATTGGTGCCTCTGCGAGGTTACACCTAACCTTACTTTTGTACTACTCCTGTTTGATTGCTTGATTATAGATTTTCCCAGTTTTCCTGTTTCTCATATATTTACATTTTAGTATTTTTTGTATCCATTTGTTTTTTCTTTGTTTCATTTAATTCCTCATTACAATTCCTTTGTCATATCTATTCCTTTAAAAAAAACTGTCTTTTTTAAGATAAACACTGCACCAATTTGTGACAATTCAGGTATGTATAGAAAGAGTCCGCAAAAGTGAGGTTTTATGTTTGTTTCTATTGCAGCGTCAGCATGCCGAAGTGTTACTTCAAAGACTGTACAAGCACGTCCAAATCCAGGAAAACAAAGCACCTTCGATTCCACCCTTTCCCCAAGCCTGTGCGTGACACAGCTAAATGTTTATTATGGTTGGAGTTATGTGGAAACAAGAATTTAACCCTTTCGAACATCTCCAAGAATGTGTACATTTGCGAAAAATATTTTATTGGTGGTGTATCAAGAGATGCCAATCCCTCGCCGCATCCTAGTTATTTCGAAAATCCGCACTTGAATGTGAACAGCCAGGATATTCAACAATATGTCAATGTAGGGACACAGCCTGAAGAGGACGTGGATTATTCTCAAATAGTTGATTCATTGGAAAAATCAGAAGACAATGTACCAAATCGGGAACATTCATATTGTAAGCAATCTGCACACATTGTTGAACTAGTAGACATCCAGACAAGAAATATATTGCAATTAAAGCAATATGAAAATTTTTTCCTATTTTCATCACTTGGAAAAAACAAACATTTTCAATACTTTACTGGTATTTCGGTTGCACAGTTTGAAGCATTGTACAATTTCTTGGATGAAAGTGTAATGAACAATCTTCGTTACTCAACGCGCAACAGTGTTTCTGTGAAAAATAGATTTAGTAAACTTTCAAGCAGAGACAAGTTGTGTATGATATTAATTCGATTACGAAGGGGATATACTTTAAAAGAATTATCAATATTCTATGGAATAAGCCTAACGCATGTATCTGTTATAGTGCATACATGGGTGCAGTTCATTTATTTCCAATGCTGCTGTATTAGGAATGCTTTGGTAAAAGGAGCTCGTGACACCAATTTGAAAGACATGCCTGCACCTTTTCGGAAGTTGGAGGATAAGGTTACCATGATTCTTGATGCTACTGAAGTAAGAATGCAAATGTCCCGCAATTTCCAGAGACAAGGCAACACTCATTCCAGTTATAAACATTATAACAGTATCAAATTTTTAGTGGGCATTTCAACACGTGGTGCAATAGTGTACAACAGCGAGGGATATGAGGGTTCCATATCAGACATTGAACTATTTAACAGTTGTGATCTTTTAGTGTTTCTAAACGAAGGTGACGTTTTAATGGTAGATCGGGGGTTCACAATACAAGACATATGTGACGAACATAAAATAAAACTTATTATTCCTCCATTTTTAGCAGGACGATCACGTTTAACAGAGGAGGAGGAAATATTTACAAAAAAAATTGCCAAATGTCGCATTCATGTAGAGCGTTCTATTCAAAGAATTAAAGCGTACCAAATTTTAGCAAAACCTGTTCCAATAACAATGTTACCCTTAATTTCAAATATATTTAGTATTATTTGTTTTCTAGTAAACCTGGAAGCACCTCTTGTAAACTAGATTTGTTATAGCAATAGAATACAGAAAATAAAAATCAATTGTTCACCAATATTTTTATTTTACTTCGAACAATGGTAAATCTCGAGGAACCTTCATTAAAAACATTTCAGGAATGTACATATTATAATACATTGATCTTAGTTTATTCGTTATATTTTCTACTACTACTTGATCTACTTCATTTAATTTAACTTTTATAACCATTAACCCTACACTTGACCATATAACTACATCGCATTCTAACACATTAAAAATTAACATTGCAGTTGTAACTTGATATAAATATGGATGATTCGATTTTAAAAAAAGTTTGCCATTTTCTTTCCTCACAAAAAAATTACTCATTTGTTTAGGGGTTAGCACTTTGTCAAAGTCATGAGGAGATTTTCCTTCGAGAACCTTGGGGCACTTAATTTCTATCACTCTCTTTGTGTTGCCATTTAATTTCACTACTCCATCCGGACTGCATGCTAAGTGTGGGTACTTTTTGTTTACACACAAACCCATTACACTTAATTCTTCACCTGGTTGTAGATACTGGGCAATGTATTCGATTCTTGCATTGTTTTCATTTTTTTTGCCATACTCCATTGCAGGGATAATAATTGGTGGAACCATTAACCATAAGTTTCTCTTTATAAAATTAGATTTAGCAGACATCGATGACAAAGAACATGCAGTTTTTGTGTTGGAAGATGTTATAAAATAGGATCTCCATGTCTTCCATTCAGTGGATCCTTGTTGTTCAGTTCCTTCTACTGTAAATACATCATCTTCATATCTAGACATATAATCAAGCATATGCTTCTTGAAAAGGGTGACTTGTTGTGTAATAATGTGCACATCATCTGGACTCATTTTAAAATCTTCATACCACAATTTAAAAACGGTTTCGAACATTGTGATCTTTGTTCCCTTCTGTAGATCGCAAATAAAATCATTCAAATTAATGTTACGTGTATAATCTGCTGGGCGAGGGTCAAAAAGTGCTCGTTGTATTGGGTTGAATCTTGTTGTTGGGTATTCCTTGCTGGCAACTGGTCCCGGTTGTTTCACCTTAGCCCCTAAGCCCCAAGTGCGTAATTTGCTTGTACATGCAGATCTCTTATGCCCATTCTTTCCCACAAATTTTTCCAAAAAAAGCAAAACTGCACTAACGTGACTGCATTTCCCTGATGCAGATTGCTTGCATATGCATGAACTCTTCATGACAGCACCTGAGAGTATGTTCAACACTACAGTCACCAGATATGCCACATTTTTCTTAAATGAAGCGAAACATTTTGCTTTAATGTAATACCGTTTGTCTTGAATGGCATCAAAAATGTCATGGACGTAGTCGCTGCCTACGTACTGATAACCACGACGAAATGGCTTCTCAGTAACTCCAGTATCATCTTGAATTTCAAAATCTTCTGATTCAAAACTGGAGCCAACCATATAAGTATAGATGTGACTCTTATTAAAATATTGGGGAACATCATGAGTAGGGAATCTGCTCCAGTTGATTGGTTGCTCAGATTCTGTTGAAGTGGGTACTGAAGTAGAAGCAGCTGAAGTGGACGCAGTTGTTGTGATGTTTCGTTTAGCATCATACCACTTTCCTCCATCAATTCCCAGAAAAATATGTTGCTCACGTCCAGCTTCAATACAATTTATCACCCTAAAACAATTAATAATTAGAAAAATTGTCAAATTGTATTCAGATGTGTACTAACCGATCTACTAATTCACGCTTTGGTCCAACTTTTTTCAATCCCCTACATTCTAACCACCGCTGCAGTTCAAGATTAGAATGATCTTGAATTGGAACGCCTTCCCTCAATTCAGCACCTGGTATGTCCTCAGGTAATAAGGTAACAGATTGTTGCTCCACTAATAATACAACAATAATATGAAATGCATAAATAGGAAAATTTTTTCAACTTACTTATGGAAGATAACGCCGAAGATCAATAGTCTTGAAAAAGACTGTTAGTTGTAAAATTCCAAATATGAACGCAAATAAATAATGACTACAAACAAATAAAAAGAGAGGCAGGTAGAAAAAAAACTAAAGGCAAAACGCAAAAGCAAGGCAAAAGGCAACGAATATGAAATTATGAACACATAAACGCAAAGGTTAAGGAGGTTATGTTTATTTTATTATACCCGCCACACGTTCACCACTTACTTAACGTGAAATTACACTAGAATCTAGTGATTTGTGTGGTACGCCTGATTGAGTGAAACACAAATAGGGTAGAACTTTTGTCTTTGTTTTTTCAAGGTCAAATTTTAACAGAAGTCCGCTATTATGGGTCGCTGTAAAAATAAATGGATTTATTATTTTATATAAATATTCTTTTTTCCATAAAATTTATAGAGATAAAACATAGAATAGAAAACATTCTAAATTAGACAAATAATTATTTAACGCATCTTCTCTGTCTCCCGTAATGGATCCAGAATATTACCATTTTAATAAAAGTGAAAATGAAGTTTGTAGTTGCAGAATTGTACTGATGAGGAGAACGATTTCAAAAGAAACACTTTTTTTGTGATAATTGATGCAATCATCACTGGAATACGTACAAGATTTGAAGCAATAAATGCTATAAACAATATGTAATATGTAATCAATCTAAGGTTTATAACTATCTTCGTAAATATTTAAGGTAGGATACAGTACTGCTCCAAAACGGATAGGATAGTAGGGTTCGTAATGGATTTCGATAATAAAGGCTTACAAAAAACAGTTTCATCGCCAAAAATGCGTCAACAATCCAAAAATATTTTCTAGAGTATGAAAAAGAACAAAACGCATATGTGGTTATGGCGCAATCTATTGTTGATAAATCGTCATCATATTGTCTTTTAATATTCGGTACGAATAATCGATTTACGGCTGCGGATGTTGAGAGAAGATGGCAAACAATAAAAGAAGAGGGCGAAAAACGAAATATCAAAGTGTTAGGTTTTTCTAGCGATGGTGATTCACGGCTGCTCAAGACTGAAAAATGTGTCTAAGTTTATGAACAATTCAGATCAAGATAATAAATGGCTCCAAATGGACTATTCATCTGGGGACATATGCGTACAGGATACTGTCCCTATTATTACAAAAAATGAGAAATCGATTATTACACAATTCTGCAATTAGGCAAGTACCAGACAACGTCATTTTATTTGGAAGAGCTTATGAATACATTATCTAAAGACAAACATTTGTTAACAAAAAGCGGCATTAAACCCGAAGACCGAATGAACTTCCGGTCTGCCCAAAAAATAGTCATTCAAGCTTTGCAAGATCACATTATATTTCGGTATCCAGTCCGCAGATATAGGGTAATTCCGGGTTAGATGGCCATACGGGATAGATGGCCAACGGCTCCCTTTTTTATCTTATTGTTAGGACTCGGCTGTAAGGCGGTAGATGGCGAGAAGCAACATACACATGCCTAAGTATGAACTACTATGGCCGTCGCGTTTGTTTACTTTTAGTTGTTGATTGCATTACGGTGTCGAATAAATATACTGTACGAAAGGGAAGGTGTCAAGGGTTTTGTGTTTCGAGTACGTTGTGATTGTAAATTGTTTCTAAAGGTAAGCGAACCATGTGCTATCTGATTAACTTGTCGAATCGTGACAATATGGTACCCTCTCGTTTGTAAGGTCTATGGCCATCTACATATCCCCTACAAATGGGATAGATGGCCAATTATTTTCCGGTATAGATGGCCCTATTGTTTCAGTGTGTACATTGATTCCATTTACTACCTATTTCTTTTTTTGTTGGACCCGAAAACCGCACTTACTGATTTTATATGTATACTTATGATAGATGTGTGGGCTGTGGCGAAGAATACGGCAACACAAAGGAAGCAGTGGATTGGATCGAATGTGTTCGTTGTAAACGATGGCTTCACGAAACATGCACTACCTTCAACAATGTGTGTTTACCCTGCGGTAAAGCCATTGAGAAGAAAGGTTTAAAACAAAAAATAAAGTGATTTTGACAGTTTATAACGTTAGCGATCTCGTTATTTATGTAAAAACTATATGGTCAACTAACCCTGTATGGGGTGGCCATCTCACCCTGGCCCCTAGGGTTAGATGGCCAATTCACTATTTTTCCAAATTTCACAATTATTTTTATTTGCTTAATTTTTTTCATAAGAAATGTATGTCATTTTAAAGGTTATTGTTCAGCAATGGTATTTACCTATTTACCAATATTTTTATGCATATTTGCCACATGTAGAGCCCAATTAAAAAACTATGGCCATCTAACCCGGAATTACCCTAATGTATTATTTACTACGTAGTCCGTCCTCTCGGTGCTGTTGCCACAAATTTAAAAGATAAAAACTCCCTGCCCCTCTGCATGATCAGCGCTTGTGAATTCATTCGTCTTTTTGTGCTAGCCACGTTAAGTTGTGCGTTGCGTGTTTGTAAGTGCTTGTTCACAATGGACATAAGCGTTACAAAAACATAACAGATACATAAAACATAATATTGACATAAGACATAATTTTACGCAGGTGGAGAAAGTGTTCACAGTGACCGTAAGATTATAATTATCTGCGTAGGCTCAAATACGGAATTTAAACCCGCCAAAACGTCAAGAACATAGCAATATTATTTGTGTGTGTCACTGAGATGGAAATTTCATCGGGTTTATTGCTTTTGCTGTTAAGAAGACAGAGAGACAAAGTTGTAACTGTTATATTCGGAGCTTAGGCTGCTGAAATTATAATAAAGGTAATTCTATTAAACATCTTTATTATTGATTGAACCGATGTCGTCTGTAGGTTGACGTCCGGTAGTGGCGCATGTACCTAACTTGTACATTATGTTACATCTCCCTTTCAACAAGATAACTTCGATTACAAATTTAAACTAATGCTAATTTACTTAACCTATACATAATCCTTATATCTAATAGGCATTTTGATTTCTCTTTTTAATCGTTCTGTACTTGGTTCCGAGTTTACCTCACGATTTTTGCATTTATCACTTCCACCATCACTATTGTCACCTTCACTTTGATTTTCCACCTTACCATCTACAGCTACACTATTTTCTACCTTATCATCTACGCTATTTTCTACCTTATCACTACCCTGCTCTGTACTGTTTGTCTCATCTATGTCAATGTTACTATCAATAGTTGACCTTCGATTTGTTATTGAAGCTGTGCCCGCTTTTTTCAAAAACCATGAATTTCGTTTTAGTACTGACCCTTTTTCATCGCACACTACATATGACCTGGGAGTGCTACCTTTACTAATAATTTTTCCAGTTCTCCAATTTGAATTTTGATCATTCTTTATATAGACATGCTCATTGTTTTTAAACTCGGGACGAGCTTTTGCATTCCGATCATAGTACAACTTTGCTTTCTTTTGTCTTTGCTTTACTGCCTCTGTATTTATGTTAACTACTTTAGGTTTTAATTGAGTTTTAGTAATTGGTAATGTTGTACGTAACATTCTGCTATTCAATAATTCTGCTGGCGACTCATCTAAACCAGACAGTGGGGTTGCCCTATACTCCAGCAGATGACCAAAAATTTCAGAGTTTGTTTCTTCACATTTTTTTAACATGTTTTTGCATATTCCTACAGCTTTTTCTGCAAGTCCATTAGATTTTGGATACCTCGGACTAGCAAAACTTAGTTCCATATTGATTTCTTTTGCAAATTTTTTAAACTCTAAACTATTATATGGATTATTATCTGATACAAATTTGGATGGAACTCCAAAGGTAGAGAAAATTTCTTTCAGTTTGGTAATGACTTCCTTAACAGTTTTGTTATTTAATTTTTTCAGTTCGATCCACTTGCTATAATAGTCAACTACCACTAAATATGAATTTCGATTAAATTCTAATATATCTGAGCCTACTTTTTCAAAAGGTAATTCTGGAGCTTCATGAGGGATTAGTGGCTCTTTAACGTTTGCCCTACTAAACTTTTTACAAACTCCACAGTTAGTTACAAAATTTTCTATGTCTGACGAAAGTCTAGGCCAATAGAAAAGTTTCCTACCC
This sequence comes from Photinus pyralis, assembly GCF_008802855.1. Classification (NCBI taxonomy): domain Eukaryota; kingdom Metazoa; phylum Arthropoda; class Insecta; order Coleoptera; family Lampyridae; genus Photinus; species Photinus pyralis. The sequence goes on from NW_022170249.1 coordinate 815,931, forward strand.
CGCCTTTTTGTTTTTTCTATCCCAAAATGAACCTTGTGCAGTTGTTGTAACATATATTTTCTTAAGGATTCTGGAACAACTAGTTTATTATTATAGAAAATAATACCATTTTTGGTTACTAACTCATTTTTAATTTTAAAATAATGTTTCAACTCTGCATTGTTAAATTGACTTTTGTGGTTTGGCCACCCACTTTCACAAAATTGCTTGACTATTTTTAATGTATGATCAGTTTCTGTTTTGTTTATAATCTCCTCTAACCTATCTCTTGAGATTGGTAATTCCATTTCAACACAATGAACTACTTCTAACATTTCAGGATCATCCATCGTATTCTTATTTATATAAAATCTAGACAATAGATCTGCAATAAACATTTGTTTTCCTGGTAAGTATTCTATTTTGAAATTATATTTTAGTGTTTTTAGTCTCATTCTTTGCAATCTAGATGTTATTTTATTTATATCTTTTTCCTGTATTGCAACTAAAGGTTTGTGATCTGAATTTACTGTTATTCGCTTTCCATAAATAAATTGATGAAATTTATTTAAACTATAACAAATGGCCAAATACTCTTTTTCTATTTGAGCATATCTTGTCTCAGTTTCGGTTAGACTTCTAGAACAGAATGCTACTGGTTTACCTCCCTGCAACAAAGCACCACCCATGCCATACTGGCTTGCATCTGTTTGTACTACTATGGGTTCCTTTGAATCAAATATTTTAAGTGTTGGAATATTAATAATGCTCAATTTTAATTTGTTAAATGTTTCTCTCTGTTCATTACCCCATATGAACTCAACATCATTTTTTATTAATTTTCTTAGAGGACCACAAAGTTCTGATAATTTGGGTACAAATTTACTCAAATAATTTACCATACCTAATATCTTTAATAAATCCTTCTTATTTGACGGCTCACTTAAACATGTGATCGCTTCAATATAATCAGGGTCTGGTTTTACACCTTCATGAGAAAACTCCTGCCCTAAATACTTGACTTTACTGACCTTATATTGTAATTTATCAGGATTAAATTTAATGTTATACTGTTTTGCCCGTTCTATAAACTTGTTCATTAACTCATCATGTTCTTTTTCATCCCTACCAGCAATTATGCAGTCATCAAAATAAATTCCTATTCCAAGATTTTGAAAAATTTTTTCATTAATTTTTTGAAATACCTCAGGGCTTATTGATAATCCAAATGGTAACCTCAAAAATTTAAATTTACCAAATGGGCTAATGAACGTGCATAAATTACTGCTTTCCTTATCAATTGGTATTTGATAGAATCCATCTTTCATGTCTACTACACTGAAAACCCTTTTGTTTTTTAATTTTACTCCAATTTCGTCAATAGTGGGTATAGGATATTGTTCTAAACAAATATTTTTATTTAACTGTTGTGGATCCAAACAAATCCGCAACTTTCCATTTGGTTTTTCTATGATTACAATATTATTCACCCACTCAGACGGACCTTCTACTTTTTCTATGATACCTTTTTGTACCAGCTCCTCTAAAGTCGTTTTTAATTTTTCTTTTAGCGAGTCTGGCACCCTTCTACAAACGCTTACAAATGGCACATAATTATTTTTTAATTTAATTCTATGTTCCATGGGTATTTTACCTAAACCTTCAAACAAAGTTTTATTTTCATTTATAAATGCAAATTTTAACTTTTCTTTTGGGTCCCTTCCATTACTCCCATTTTCTTTTAACTGACTGACAGAATCAAGCCTTGCAACTAAATTTAGTTTTACACATGCATTTAATCCCAAAATTGGATCACTTTCTACATCTACCACAATAAATTTTAATTTATACTCTGTATTCCTTAACTTGCAATTCAAAATTACATATCCTTTTACTTTTATTCTATTATTACCATATGTTATTATTGTCTGATTTATTTCTTTTAACTCTTTTTGTTTTTGTACTTTCTCTAACCATTTTAAAGGCAACACATTGCACTGTGCGCCCGTGTCTAATTTGAAAGAAATTTTAATACCGTTAATTGTTACATTTTCCTTCCATAGCTTAATGCTACTTTCACACCCTATTTTATCTAAACTAATTAAATCAATATAACAATCGTCATCATCATCATCGTCCTCTACACCCGCTACTTCTAAATTATTGATTTTGTTTTTCTTACTACTAACATTCTTTCCATGCATAAACTTATTCTTATTCCAATTTTTAAATTTACACCCAATTGCAAAATGATTCAGTCCATTACAATTGTGACACGTTTGTCCATACGCAAAGCATTGTGCTATTTGATGATTTCTCCCACATTTACGACAATCATACGTATTACCTGGTGTTTTTGTTGTCTTGCCACCTGTTGCTGCGAGTTGATCTCTCTTTCCTTTTCTTATGATGTCTACCTTGGCATGCTCTTCTTTTAGGCCTTCAACTTGCCTTCTGCTAACTTCGGTGAGCCTGCAGTGCTGCTCCGCATCCTTCAAAGTTAGTTTTGTTTGCCGTAGTAACCTCTCCTGCAGCACTACATCAGTGATACCTAAAATCAATCTGTCCCGTATTAGTGAGTCCTCCTGATCTCCAAAATTACAGGGCTTCGCTAAAACTTTCAAGTCTTTTATGAAACTGTCGTATGTTTCTTCCGTATTCTTGTTCCTCGAGAAGAATTTAAACCTATCATACGTTTCATTATTTCTCGGTTTACAGTACTCTTGAAAAGCTTTAATTACTTCATCATACTTTGCCTTTTGTTCATTAGTGAGACCTAGCGTTGTGTATACTTCTTGTGCTTCTTCTCCCGCTACATTGAGAAATATCGCAATTTTTCTTTTTTCTTCGGCAGTACTTAAACCTGATGCTTCCATGTATATATCAAAAGCATTCTTAAACTTCTCAAAATTCTTGTTTAATTGTTGGTCAAACACCAAATTCGGAGGTGGCTTGAAAGCACAGAGTTGTATATAAGTAAATAGAGAGGCAGTACATACGACCTGCGCGTGGAAAAATAACTCCAACTACAGTGGCCGAATTTTAATGGCGGAGCCGTTGGGACTCATGCGCAGTGCGTAAAAGGGAATCAGCACGATTTTTGGGTGCATTCAGTTACAATCACAAAACAAAACAGCCATAACTTTTCAGATGCTTCAGATTCATTTGTAAATAAACAGACGCTTTGGAGCAATAATTGAAGCATGCCCATTACATTATACTCTTTACCGCCATTTCAATGTTTAGTAGGCGACGATCTGTACATAAATAAAGGTTATTTTAAAATGCTCCTAGAAAAGTGCAAGAAAAGATCAAATATATGGGTGGAAGGAAAACTCTTCGCAAGCAATTGTTGAAACTTGGTTTTCGATACAAGAAGTGTCGGGATAAACGTACGTTGGTAATGGAAAGAAGTGACATTGTAGTATGGCATCTCGTTATTTAAGAAGATTAAAAGAAAATGAACAACCTGAATGTGACAAGAAACCCGTTATATACTTGCACGAAACCTATATTCACCCATCGTACGGAGGAGTAAATGCTAACAATCAGATAGTTTATAATAGGGCTGGTCAGAGGTACATCGTAGTATGGTGGTAGTCGTTCTGGTTTTGTAGAGGATGTCGCACAGTAAATCGGGGGATTATTACGGTGATATGAATCATACCAACTTTATGCAGTGGTTAGAGAAGCAGCTTATACCAAATTTACCAGCGAACTCACGCACCTTATCAGTGTTCAAATAAATAAGCCACCAACAATGAATAATCGTAAGGAAGTGATACGTTCTTGGTTAGAAGCAAATAACATTCCTACGAGAAATGAATTTATTGACAATGTACAATTTATTGTGAACACCGGCAGTTCCGATGATGATTAGTGGTCAAGTGACGATAATGAATGAAAAAAGTTAAAGGTTGTGTGTTAATTTAGTCAATGTGAGTGTTATTAATTTCAATGTGATTGTTTCAATAACTGTCCATATTTACACAGCAGAAGTGCATCAGAATTGTAAATTGTGTTGAACATGAACATCTAACAATCTTACATGTGTTTACGTTTTGTTGAAATAAAATTATTAATTTTACTGTTTCCCTTTGAAGTAATGCAACTCATATCGCGTGGCTCACTTATTTATATTTAGTAGAGTCAAATTTTGCATGAGAATGTACAGTCTAAATTTCCAACGTCCTCGGACACACCCTGTCAGGGACCTTCTGAGCGTGGTGCCACTATACATACATACCCTCTGCCGATGCTTCATTATTGAGATATTTGAGTTATTTGCATTTGAAGTTTGTCGACTTTGTGGCTACCCGTATTCAAACTGTGTTTTTGGCATTGCACACCTGAAATTTTGTCCCGCACCAAAATAAAATTTCCTTATTTTATTCTTTCATTGCTTATTTTTATACCTACTCACTGAGTGCATAAATAGATCTTTAAACTCGATCGCACGACAAATATACGATTTCCTTTATACCAGAATCTCAAAAATCTTTTCTCGATTCTGATGTTGTAAGCCCCTTACCAGCTTTGTATTGTAGTCTACTGTATTAAAAGTTCTTAACGATTGTAATGTTTCTTATTTATTCAAGACACAGTGTTAACAACATCATTCACCACACATTGAATTTCTTTTCAAATTTGTTGCAATGAGAAACCATATTATTCTCAAGCCGAACCTGCTTTAAGGATCATTTAATTTGAAGCCGGTTCTGTTGTCGATTACTGCGCACACTCACCAACGGCCTGCGCAAGGTTCAATTGGAGTCAATTTTTCGCTACAAGACTGTCTCTCTATTTACTTATATACAACTCTGTGCTTGAAAGACGATTCCATTTTCACGTGCTTAACCTTACTTTTCTTCTTATTAAATTTTCAGTACTTTACTACTTGTTATTATTAGATGCCTTCTTTCTTACTTTTTAATATTTCTTACGGTTTACACCTGACACCATGTTATATTCGGAGCTTAGGCTGCTGAAATTATAATAAAGGTAATTCTATTAAACATCTTTATTATTGATTGAACCGATGTCGTCTGTAGGTTGACGTCCGGTAGTGGCGCATGTACCTAACTTGTACATTATGTTACAGTAACAAAACAAAAACAGCGTTGGTGGGTCAGACCTATAAATCGAGACCGAGAGAAAAGGGGAGAATTTACGCGATTGTGTCTAGAAATGAAGCTGCATGATGAAGAATGGTTTTTTTCATACACCAGGATGACTCCAGCAATATTCGATCACTTATTAACCTTATATCTTTTGCCCCTTTATTAAACAAATAGGGTTTTAATCGCACCAAACTAATTAGTAATTCGACGTCTATGTTTCCCATGTCGTGTTGGATATAATCAAAGAACAACACACGAATGACCAAACCACACCAAATTATGAAATAATGCGTCAAAAACTATGTACCAATTTAAAAATAACCAGATTATGTTGGCAGAAGAGATGTCATCGACGTTAGAGGTTAACTGAAATGTCAAACCAACAGCGCAGTGCTGCAGCTTTGTACCCAACAGAAATACACCTAATTCCACTAGATTTTTCATAAAACCTACGTAAAGTTGAAACCGACCCAACTTTATGTATTTTTTATGTACCGTTTCGGTACGACATAAAAGATACGCAAATATTTACAAAAAAATAAAAATTATGTAATCATTGTGAGCACATACCATGGTTTGCTACTATTCAACATTATGAATTATGTATCTGTTATGTTTTTGTTACGCTTATGTCCATTGTGAACAAGCACTAAGTATTTTAACATTTGGTATAGACACCTTTTTTAGCATGGGCAAGCATAAGAAAAGAAGTCGCTCGCGTTCTAGCAGCGACTCCGAAGGTGAGCAGTCTAAGAAACAACTTTTTCAACGTTTACGAAAATTAGAAAGGACACTGACAAAAGGTCAAAGAAAGAAGGACAGCCATTCCCGGCGCCGCGGCTCGCCTTCCAAGGAAAATAGGACGCCGCCATTAAAAGGCCATCCTACCGTTCGCCGCCGCTCGAGTAGCGCGGGTTCGGACGTGTCCTTATCTACTGGTTTTCGTGACAGCCGTGTTCTGCGGGAAACGGTGTCATATTCTCCCAGGGATAGTCGCAGCCTTCGGGGCTCGATGTCTCCTGTTTTTTTTTGGCCTCACTTGCATACAACTGAGAACAGTGGTGTATAAGTATGCAGAAGAAAATAAAATTAATCACAATTTTAATAAAGAGAAGGGAATGGCGGGGAAGGATTGGTACAACAGTTTTATGAAAAGAAATCCTCAAATTTCATTAAGAAAGCCAGAAGCGACCAGTATAAATCGGATAACCGCTTTCAATAAAACGGAAGTAGACCGCTACTTTCAAACCCTAGTGAACGTTCAAGAAAAGTATAAGTTTCTCCCAGACCGTATCTATAACGTTTTACGTTGATGAAACTGGTATATCCACGGTTCCTAAAGAAACAAGTAAAAGACTCGGACCTAAAGGAGTAAAACAATTTGGAATCATTTCCTCGTGGGAACGTGCAAAAAACATTACCGTAATTGCCGCTTTTAGTGCATCGGGTAATTACATTCCACCATTGTTTGTTTTTCCTAGGAAGCGAAAGAGCCCTCATCTCCAGAAGAATGAACCAAGCGGTGCAATTTATACATGCACAGATAATGGTTGGAGCAATGAGAATGTGTTTTCTTTATGGCTGAAACATTTCCAAAACAAAGTTTTATCTACACCCGACAATGGGGTTTTCCGCGTTTTTTCAAAAACCTCCAAGCACATTAAAAATATTAGTGGTACTCATTTTTTTGTCAAGAGAAATCGTTGTGATTAGCAAACACGATTTTAAAATGAACGGCGTTTGAAAAGTTTCGAATGACCGCCACATTGCAGTGACGTCAATACGCGCGTTGGCGCCCAGCCGTAGCATTTCTTACAATCGATTCAGAGAAAGAAAACGTCGTTTTGACGGAAAAAAGCGTCGAATAATTATTGCATTTGTACCTGAGCGTGATAGCAGAAGTCATCGCGAACCTAATAAATTGTATATAAACGTCCCAATAGGAAATATACGAAAAAAGTTCGACGTGATACCGCGAATTTGACATCCCATTTGTATTGTTGTGAAGACGATTCTAATTAATTTTAAAGTGCATAATGTCGATTTACTTTCAGTCAGTTATCGACGAAAATCCATAGATATATAATATTGTAATTGTAATTCAGAGTATGATTTACTTCGAACTCTGTTCTGGGCATATCTGTGCCCTTACAGCGCACACATTTTTCTCTATTTTCACTTCCACATATCCAACACCCTAATTTTCTCGTTGAAATCCGTAAGGTGCATACTGTATTAGGTACCTACACTATACCTTGCACTATACACACATAACTTGATGTTATACTTCCTATGAACCATAACAGATTTGCTTGTGGGCTTTGACTCCACTCACTCACAAATTGCAAGATTCAAAGCAAAAGTTTAGCAAAAAAGTATTTGATGATGACCCAGGTCCAAAAAAGGTAACGAATATAAAAGGAAACCCAAAATCCAAACCACAATGAAGAAAAAAAGATCCCAAAAAATTATTGAAATATGTTCTAGCCAAATGCAATGTTGATCTCGAAAATCTTGTTTTGAAAAGCTACAGCCACTTTTCGTCTCAACCAAAACGGGTTAAAGAGCTGAAAGGCTTTTTTGATTTCGTAGACCTTACAGTACAAAGCTTTTTTACGACATGTGCCGACTCGATGGCTTTCTCTATATCCTGCGATAGAGAGACTTCTTGCTGTTTTCCAGCTATCAAGAGCTACTTCTTGTCATTATGAGAAGATTGCCCAGTTGACTTACAGACTTTTTTTTCTAAGACGTGGTTGATAAAACTGAATGTTTTTTGGGATTTTCATAACATTATAAAAATCATTCACGAAACCGAACAAAAATTGGAGAAATAGTCCAGTAAATACGTGTTTAAAACTACCGTTTTCGGAACAAAATTGCGGAAGTTTTTTTATCAACGGTTTTATATGAGGAGCAGACTTGCAAAACGCGTTTTGTCCAAAATTGTAAATTTTCAGGAATGACAAAAAACTACTACGTACAATACGAGTTACTTACGGACTTGCGTTTGGTATTAAAAAATCTATTAAAAATAGCATGAGAAATTACTAAATTTGCAGACTGGAAAAAGCCAAAGTGGCTTTACTATTTCAAAAAAACTGTTGGACAAAATGCTATTTGCAGGTCACTAGTTGACAAACAGCATTTTGATTGTCCATCCAACAGATCACTGGGTATAATAAATTTGGAAATGAAACAAACATATTGTCGATAACGTTTACTTGTATTATTTACAAACTTTAAATGAAATTAACCTCTTCCATGTCGTTACATTCACATTCTTCATTTGCTTCTATTTCCCCATCTTCACGTTGTTCTTCAAAAATTGGAACTAACCATGCCAGTTCTGGATCATTGTTCCACTTTTCTCCAGATAATGATTCTAATAATTTTTTTAAACTGTCTATTTTTTTTTTCTTTATCTGATGTCCCAAAGGTAGCCATGGCACGACTACCTGGTCGAATCGTGTGCGTGGTTTTAGTAAAGATTGGAATTTGTTTGTATCAGTGCGATAGAGTACTTCACTTTTCACTAAAATATTGTTGGCGGAAACATTCTTTTTAATAAAAAATCTTCGGCAAGAACTTATGCCATTCACTTTTTTGAGCCACTGCAGCATATTTTTTACATCAAGCAGATTCCAATCAGACCCAAGTTTTCGTACCTCGCCCACTTTAGTGTACAATTCCCAATATGCGTCTGGAGTTTTTATGAGACTGTGGGACCTTAATATTTTTTCGATGCGTCCAAAGATTCGATCGGCAGGAAGATAAGAGTGACCTCTGATCGGAAATATAATTTCTATTTCCTTTATTTTTTCGCCTGACGTATGGAGCCAAAACATCAAAGCATGTATGACGTGACTATTTTTGTTTTGCCCCCCACAGCCGTCGGCAAAAAAACGGATCTTCGTCGCATCTTCAGGAAATTCAGTTCTTTTTAAAAAATCAATAATGGCAGATGATGTCTCAGTAGCCCCCCTTCCTGCTTGGTGTTCCATCCACGTGTAAAATATTGGTTCTTGACAATTGAGTTTGGTAACGCAAAAAAAATATATTGACAGCTGTTGAGCGTAAAATGCCTCTTGAATAGGTACTTTTGGCAATACCTGAACTTGCTGTAAGTCGAAGCAGTACGAAACTGTATTAGGCACTTCAGTTTTCATTAACTTATGGAATTGTGTGGCACGAAATTTGTGTACTTTCAGTTCAGTGGATATTTTCTGCTTTTCAGAAGAGCTTTGAGACATACTTATTTTGGTTTGTGTTCTTACACAATAGCTACAAACATCAGTAGCAGGACTGCCGAATCCAATATTGAAATATTTACTGAACACCCGACTGAAGTACTTGTAATTCACTTTTAAACCTTCTGGTGAGTTTTTGTTATATAACTGCCAAAGAATAGAAATGTTGTACTCCGAAGATATGTAGATCCGTCGAGACTTCTGTCTTCCATAGTGGCTCTCTTTTCCTTGTAATTGACTAATGAACGACTTTACAGCATCCAATTTGTCTACAAACTTAAAAGCTCGTCTATCGTCTCCTCTTTTTTCTTTTATAATTTCCTCCCCAGCCTGGAGTTTCTTGCAAATTGTGTTTAGTCTCCTTTGACAAACGTTGTATACAGCCATTACAAACTTTTGACAAATTTGTACTTTTTGTCGACTGATATATACCTGTAAAAATTCGAATATAACACACCTACTAAGTGAAAAAAGCAGTAAAAGATCAACAAAAGCTCGAGAACTTTAATATTCTTTCCAACATAAAAAATGGTTGCACCAAATTGTTGATGAAACACGACGTATGTAAGACTCAAAACATGGAGTCTTTTATCAAAAACGACGTATGTACTTTTATACTTACATGATATTTTGCAGACAAGGAGTGCGGTTTTCCATCAGATTTGCGAGCTCTTTTTCGTTTAGGGATATCCAACTCAATGTTACTGGCTAATATTCCATCTTGAATAACTTTATTGGGATTTTTGTAAAAAACTTCCCGAGGTTTAAGTATATCATCTCGCCCTACTTGCCCACACTGCAGTTTTGGATTATTCTTATGATTACAAACTATATTAAATTGTTGTAAATCAGGATCATGGTTTTGAATATCTGACTTGCTTCTTTCTCTCCCTGGATGTTAAATTTGCTTGTCGTTTCCGGCTACCACGGTCACAATCACCAACAATATGCTCCCCATCTGCAGATTCCATTGTAATTGAAACGTTGCGAAAAAGATGCAAACTAAACACACAATACTGCAAAATAAACCGAAACGACACTAAGAGCAGTAACCTAACTGTTAGGTTATAAAAACAGCGTGTTTACGGCTGGACTGAATGCGTTTTGTTCGTCTCACGGACAAAATGCTATTTGTTTGTCTAATGTCGATGGACTAAATGCATTTTGCATGTCCAAGTGAATTTCACAACACATTTCAAGTGGGACATAATGCGATTTGGACATCCAATATTATATGAAACGATAGAGATTCAAGTGTATATTGCAACGCCACCTTCAGTTGAAAAATTTAAAATTTGGACAAACTGCGTTTTGCAAGTCTGCTCCTCATATGTTATCGAATGTGCTGCATCCGAATTTATTGTTTGCTGCCTTGTAGGAAGTCGGCTTCATACCGAAATACGCAAAAAAATTGGAATTATTCAGTACTTTTTTCAGTTTTTTGCTTATATCTCAAAAACGTACGTTTTTTAAAGATGGGCGCCCTATACAAAATTAAAGTAAATAAAATTTTCTACAAAATACATTATTTAGCTTTTATTTAACGATAAGCGGTACCCGCACTAGAGTTCGCTAAAAAAACCACGATTTTTTGAATTTTCACAAAAGCGCCCAGTACCTACCTTGAAGTCGAGGAATAAACAAGTAATCAACAAAAAACTTAATTTTTGCACAAAACTGTGCCAGCAATGTGAAGGGTCGTGCTCCAACATCGACGATAGGATACGATGCAGAATGCGAAGGCGATCTGGATGAGCTAGTTCCAGTCTTACCGCCTGAAGAGACAGAAGGTATCAATTTATATAAGATTTTGCATCATTATTATGCATTTTTACTTAGTTTTTTCTAGTGTTACACTTTTCAATGTAACATTGA
>NW_022170249.1:827254-867010 GCF_008802855.1 Photinus pyralis
TTTTTGAGGAACAATCGCATGTATGGGGCATGCCATTCATCATGCCTAAATTTTTTTTTTTCGTAAACCATCACAGATAGCGATATTCATCAAGAGACAAAAAATGCTTGCAAGTAAACTGTCTATCAGTGCCTAAAAATTCAGGACCGTCAAAATAGTAGTAAAAAAGTTTTAGACCTCTTCAGATGTGAATGGTCAGTATTTTACCACCTACATAGCAACTACAATCAAAACGATGATATCACAAAGACCCTTTTTACGTTAGACATTCACATCCCGAATTTCATTTTAATCGGAAAAACCATTTTCCGATAAAATAAAAATAACGATTTTTTTTTTAATCTCTGGCGGTAGATAGCGCCTTACCGAAGCACTTTTGGATAGAGGTAAGTTGGGTTAAATCGTCCTATTTTGATACCAAGAATCCCTATGGTAGCGCGTTGCATAGACCATTTATGGACACCCTGTATATTGATACTTTTTTATCGAAGTATGGATAATATCTGGATGATTAAAGACTAACGAGAATCTATAATAACCGATAATGGATAATTATCGAAATACTTACAGAAAATATCAGACTGGAGCTGCGATACGATATGATACATCATAATCCATTATTTTAGTAATTAGTCTTTAGCCGAATTTAATATCTTTAATTTTGTTTGAATCAGTGTTACCAGATCTACCGTTTTTGCGGTACATTTAAGGATATTTTAACTTTTAAGGATTTCGAGAACGAGAACCCAATCGAAACGTAAGATGGGTCTAGCACGGTTCACGGCCATTTTCCATCGCAGTGGATTGCCTGTCGCTTGTCGCTATGAATACAGTATACTAAAAAATTATCGACAATGGACAATATCTATAATAGCAATATCGGACAATCTCGATATTATATCGATAACTGATATTATATCGATAATCTATATATCGATTTTACCGATAATTTTTTATTATCGATAATCGATAGTAAATTTCTATTATCGCGCAGCCCTAAATTCGTAACGATGAGACTGTCAAATTTATTGTTCAAAAAATCCGATACAACTGAATACCCAACGATCCTCGAGATCTTCCCACATAGTATACATAATTTTTACAACACACCTTAAGGGATTGATTCTGTCCCACCAGATCAGTGCATCTTTTAAAACAAATTTTTGAATCGGCATTAGTTTTACTTTTATTCGAGGTCCGTATATACAAAAAAACGACCCATTGGGAAAACTTTAACACCTTGGATGAAAGGACGATGTCTGGCATGGGACTTTAGTTGTGTTGACACCTTATGTCCTTCATATCTTTTCTCCTCGGTGAAGAAAGCAGATTCTGCAGCCGCTTTAACTGAACTCAGGAAGAAAAATACTTACGCTACCTTAGATTAGAACCTACGTTTATTTTCAATGGAATCGCTGTAGAAACCATGGGTCCTTGGGGAAATGAAGCCAGAATCATGGCAGCGGCAAAAAAACTGGAGAATCCCGCTCAACCCAGTTTATTTACCCACGAATCGCCAGTCTAGAAATCCAAAAAGGCATAGCCGAATGTATTTTAGGAACTTTACTTTTTTTGTAATTCTTTTGACGAAATTTACTATGTTTTAAAACACCGTTGTTATATGTAATTTGTTCCTTTTCTATTATTTTAGTATATGTATAAAAAAAAATTCCTGTAAATATCTGAACAAATAAAAAATTTGAAATAGCGCATTTTTTGATTCGGCATTAAGTAGTTACTTTTATTCGAGGTACAAAATTTCATCTACATAATTCGGTTCATAACTAACGGAGATGTGAAAAAATCGGATTGCGCATACGCAAAACAAATGTCTTATCGGCATCAGTTACTTTTATTTGAGGTGCCTAAAATACAACATTTCATTCAATTATCTTAAGAAATAAAAAATTTGAGATTGCGCACGCTTAAATTTGTCATTAGTGTGTGACGTGAATATTTGTGTCATTTTAATTTTGCAGTACTCTGTATATTGGATTTTGTCGTGAGACCCCATTGAGTTAGAAAACTAATGGAGGGAATCAAATGCTTGGCCAGACCACAGAGTTGTATATAAGTAAATAGAGAGGCAGTCTTCGATCATACATGGAGGCAGTACATACGACCCTGCGCGTGGAAAAATAACTCCAACTACAGTGACCGACTTTTAAGGTTGTTTTGTTACCCAATAAATGAAGTTATACATCACTGGATGGCAGCACGTGTACAAGTATTTACGTAGCCAGTTTTACGCAGCACAATTTGTAATCTCACGTCCGCCTTACGCAGCACAACTTTTAAAGTATACTACTCTATGACAAGATATAGTACATATCGTCAGTAAACTATAGTCCATATGCGCAGCAATGTAACATAAATTATTAAATCGTAAATGAAACGTCATTTATAACGCGACCGATAGTTGTATTTAATAATATGCACCTGAAATGCAATGTAAAAACCCGTTCCCTACGACTGAAAGTTTCTCAAAACTAGCCGTACGGAGTCAGCGGTTCTCAATACAACATCCGTTGCGCTATAAATGACATTTGATTTAAGACTTATAATATATATTGGTCAGCATATGGTGTAGGTACCTTTCTCAATATTTATACCTGGAAGCATAAATAATAAAAAATACACGTTTTGAAGCACCACGAAGCCGAATCAAACAAAATCTGGATTATCTCTATCTGTCTGTCTGTCGGTAGTCTCATTTTCAGGTAAACGACTGAACCGATTGGAACCAAATTTGGTACATATATGTTTAGACATACCTAAAAGAAAGAGCAGAAAAGCTTTTGGGTAGAATCACGCATGTGCAGATATGCCGGTAGTATAGGTAAATGCTGCGATAAGTTTGCCTTTACTAGAAGCACATGTGGTTAAAATTTCAAAAAATAGCCGATTAAGAAAGATGATATCGCTCAGCTTCCGCATGACACATTTAATTTTTACTATGTGCCTTGTTTTTCTTTACTAATTTCAAAGAAATGACTATAAAGTTGGCACATTGCGCAGTATGCGTATGCGCACATCTGGTTTTTACCATATATGCGATATGTCGCCAAGCGGAAAACATATTTTTGGTAACGATTCTACTAGTTGTGTGTCCATTGGTAATAATGCATGCGAATATCTTAATAAATCAACAGTTGTCTTCTGTACGCGCAGACCATGCGCATATTATGTTTTAAATGTAGGTACCAGGTTAGTAGGTATTGTTTCTAACAAGAAAAGAGATATAAAGGATGATGAATAATAATACCTACATAACTGGTTTTAACTTTACCAGCCGCTGGTCAGGCGCAGGAGCAAGAAATTGGTATAAATTTTCTGGGTTCTTGGTTGTTACTATACCCTAAGCTACCGAATGCAAACAGAACGAACTAAATATCTTGAAAACTGTAAGAGTAGATGCAGCTTCGAGTGGACGGACGGAGAAAGTGCCAATAATAGCGCCTTCCAACATGTATTGGAAAATGCGCTAGAACTGCCCTCTGCCATATTCGCTATGCGCACCACTTTTTTGTAAGACGAACATTTGGTGCAATATGTTTAGGTTATTTCAACGATGAAGTGCGCATAATTTTTTTTAAAGTCACACGAAGAAACTGTCCGCAATTGCAGTTCCAAATATAAAATTTTGTGGGGACCAGACTTTTCACACGCCCGTTTAAGGATGCATCTTTGGAAATACAAAATTAGAAAGAATACATCCAAAATCCCAGATAGTCTTACTTGTTGTGTTCATAAGAAGAAAATGTAACTAGAAACGCAAATTTGGTACCGTTCGGAGGTGTAGCTCCAAGACATACATTAAAAAATCTATGTCCACAGCGACACATTTTATCTGCGTCGTGCAAGTACTGGTTGCAATTTAAAAAATGTTCCTTTTTTTAATTAAAAACTTGTTTCCAGCCCCACCCCCATTCACCACCCTTAATCAAGTTCTTAGGGGATTGACATTTTATCTGTGGCATTATTAAGAGGTAAAAAACATAAGTGTTTTATGAGATCCGATTATCGCTATTGTGGTACATATCAGAGCCCCATTCTAGCCTCAATATTAGACCAAAAAATCCGATACAACTGAATACCGAACGATTCTCGAGATCTTCGCGCATGCATCTTTTTTACAACGCAGGGATTGATTCTGTTCCACCAGATCAGCATAGCTTGTAAAACAAATTTTTGTAGCATTACTTTTACTTTTATACGAGGTGGGAGGTGCATATACATACAAAATTTCATTTAAATATAACAAATAAAAAAATTGGGATTGCTCCAATACAAAAGTTGGGTTGCACATGCGCAATTTTTTAAAAATTCATCTACTAACACAGAAAACCGGATATTCATATGTTCTTTGTAACAAGAATTATAACAGAACCCTTTTTTGTAGGTTTGGGCAGTTTTTGGGTTGTAACTTTTTGGCCCGTTAGTCTACATAGCCGAAAAACAATAGAGACCTTTCTTATATCCTGAAGAACATGTGTGTCTATTTTCAAAGCGATCGGACGTTTCTACACAAAGTTATCGTGCACAGGGACAGACAGACGGACAGCAATACAAAATTATAAACGATCGCGAGGGTCGTTAATAATAAAATATTTCTATAAAACCCAAGGACCTTGATAAAACCAGAGCATTAAAAGTTGACCAATATATTATGTATATAAGTATATTGACATTGATTATACACACCTCTATAAAGCAAGTATATTGATAAGAATCCCAAAATAGATCATAATTCAAACACAAAGCCAATAACAGGTGATGTATTGTATACCTGAAAATTTGACAGAGCAAGAATAAATGGTCTGTGGAATAAATTACAATCCTGTTTGTAGCATAATGTAGGACGTATCTAATTACGATAACAAACAAAACACCACCTTTATCTCTAAGAACAAGGTCAGTCTTTGGCGATAATATCCATGTGATAAATTGATGTAAGTATATTACAGGTTGCTATTCTTCGTTAATAGGTCACTGCGTTACCTAAACGTCCACACTGTATACAGACTTTAGCTACACGCTAACAGCGCCATCTTACACGAAATCCACAAATTAAATTACAGGAAAAACATGTGGAATTTGATGGCGGCAACTCACATTTTAGCGATCAGGGCACTAAAATGTACAAAACTTGAAAAATAAGTAAGTTTCATCCGAAACCAAAATACTACATCATTCTTCAGGGTACTACTTGTGACAAGACACTAATAGTTTGCTACACTATTTCATATTTATTTAGTGGTGTACTTTTAAAGGTTACGTAATATTTTTTTTTCTTTTGTATTAATGCGAAATATGTATCTCATCACGTAGTTGTCTCAGATGAAGGTGTTACGAATTATCTTTTACGAAAAAAGTAAAAATATTTTGAAATTTGTACATTTGAAATTTGAATTTATATTAACCTCACATTTTGGTGTTAATCCCCCCTTAATGGCGGAGCCGTTGGGACTCATGCGCAGTGCGTAAAAGGGAATCAGCACGATTTTTGGGTGCATTCAGTTACAATCACAAAACAAAACAGCAATAACTTTTCAGATGCTTCAGATTCATTTGTAAATAAACAGACGCTTTGGAGCAATAATTGAAGCATGCCCATTACATTATACTCTTCAATACTCTTTACCGCCATTTCAATGTTTAGTAGGCGACGATCTGTACATAAATAAAGGTTATTTTAAAATGCTCCTAGAAAAGTGCAAGAAAAGATCAAATATATGGGTGGAAGGAAAACTCTTCGCAAGCAATTGTTGAAACTTGGTTTTCGATACAAGAAGTGTCGGGATAAACGTACGTTGGTAATGGAAAGAAGTGACATTGTAGTATGGCATCTCGTTATTTAAGAAGATTAAAAGAAAATGAACAACCTGAATGTGACAAGAAACCCGTTATATACTTGCACGAAACCTATATTCACCCATCGTACGGAGTGAGTAAATGCTAACAATCAGATAGTTTTATAATAGGGCTGGTCAGAGGTACATCGTAGTATGCTGGTAGTCGTTCTGGTTTTGTAGAGGATGTCGCACAGTAAATCGGGGGATTATTACGGTGATATGAATCATACCAACTTTATGCAGTGGTTAGAGAAGCAGCTTATACCAAATTTACCAGCGAACTCACGCACCTTATCAGTGTTCAAATAAATAAGCCACCAACAATGAATAATCGTAAGGAAGTGATACGTTCTTGGTTAGAAGCAAATAACATTCCTACGAGAAATGAATTTATTGACAATGCACAATTTATTGTGAACACCGGCAGTTCCGATGATGATTAGTGGTCAAGTGACGATAATGAATGAAAAAAGTTAAAGGTTGTGTGTTAATTTAGTCAATGTGAGTGTTATTAATTTCAATGTGATTGTTTCAATTACTGTCCATATTTACACAGCAGAAGTGCATCAGAATTGTAAATTGTGTTGAACATGAACATCTAACAATCTTACATGTGTTTACGTTTTGTTGAAATAAAATTATTAATTTTACTGTTTCCCTTTGAAGTAATGCAACTCATATCGCGTGGCTCACTTATTTATATTTAGTAGAGTCAAATTTTGCATGAGAATGTACAGTCTAAATTTCCAACGTCCTCGGACACACCCTGTCAGGGACCTTCTGAGCGTGGTGCCACTATACATACATACCCTCTGCCGATGCTTCATTTTTGAGATATTTGAGTTATTGGCATTTGAAGTTTGTCGACTTTGTGGCTACCCGTATTCAAACTGTGTTTTTGGCATTGCACACCTGAAATTTTGTCCCGCACCAAAATAAAATTTCCTTATTTTATTCTTTCATTGCTTATTTTTATACCTACGCACTGAGTGCATAAATAGATCTTTAAACTCGATCGCACGACAAATATACGATTTCCTTTATACCAGAATCTCAAAAAATCTTTTCTCGATTCTGATGTTGTAAGCCCCTTACCAGCTTTGTATTGTAGTCTACTGTATTAAAACTTCTTAACGATTGTAATGTTTCTTATTTATTCAAGACACAGTGTTAACAACATCATTCGCCACACATTGAATTTCTTTTCAAATTTGTTGCAATCAGAAACCATATTATTCTCAAGCCGAACCTGCTTTAAGGATCATTTAATTTGAAGCCGGTTCTGTTGTCGATTACTGCGCACACTCACCAACGGCCTGCGCAAGGTTCAATTGGAGTCAATTTTTCGCTACAAGACTGTCTCTCTATTTACTTATATACAACTCTGTGCTTGAAAGACGATTCCATTTTCACGTGCTTAACCTTACTTTTCTTCTTATTAAATTTTCAGTACTTTACTACTTGTTATTATTAGATGCCTTCTTTCTTACTTTTTAATATTTCTTACGGTTTACACCTGACACCATGTTATATTCGGAGCTTAGGCTGCTGAAATTATAATAAAGGTAATTCTATTAAACATCTTTATTATTGATTGAACCGATGTCGTCTGTAGGTTGACGTCCGGTAGTGGCGCATGTACCTAACTTGTACATTATGTTACAGTAACAAAACAAAAACAGCGTTGGTGGGTCAGACCTATAAATCGAGACCGAGAGAAAAGGGGAGAATTTACGCGATTGTGTCTAGAAATGAAGCTGCATGATGAAGAATGGTTTTTTTCATACACCAGGATGACTCCAGCAATATTCGATCACTTATTAACCTTATATCTTTTGCCCCTTTATTAAACAAATAGGGTTTTAATCGCACCAAACTAATTAGTAATTCGACGTCTATGTTTCCCATGTCGTGTTGGATATAATCAAAGAACAACACACGAATGACCAAACCACACCAAATTATGAAATAATGCGTCAAAAACTATGTACCAATTTAAAAATAACCAGATTATGTTGGCAGAAGAGATGTCATCGACGTTAGAGGTTAACTGAAATGTCAAACCAACAGCGCAGTGCTGCAGCTTTGTACCCAACAGAAATACACCTAATTCCACTAGATTTTTCATAAAACCTACGTAAAGTTGAAACCGACCCAACTTTATGTATTTTTTATGTACCGTTTCGGTACGACATAAAAGATACGCAAATATTTACAAAAAAATAAAAATTATGTAATCATTGTGAGCACATACCATGGTTTGCTACTATTCAACATTATGAATTATGTATCTGTTATGTTTTTGTTACGCTTATGTCCATTGTGAACAAGCACTAAGTATTTTAACATTTGGTATAGACACCTTTTTTAGCATGGGCAAGCATAAGAAAAGAAGTCGCTCGCGTTCTAGCAGCGACTCCGAAGGTGAGCAGTCTAAGAAACAACTTTTTCAACGTTTACGAAAATTAGAAAGGACACTGACAAAAGGTCAAAGAAAGAAGGACAGCCATTCCCGGCGCCGCGGCTCGCCTTCCAAGGAAAATAGGACGCCGCCATTAAAAGGCCATCCTACCGTTCGCCGCCGCTCGAGTAGCGCGGGTTCGGACGTGTCCTTATCTACTGGTTTTCGTGACAGCCGTGTTCTGCGGGAAACGGTGTCATATTCTCCCAGGGATAGTCGCAGCCTTCGGGGCTCGATGTCTCCTGTTTTTTTTTGGCCTCACTTGCATACAACTGAGAACAGTGGTGTATAAGTATGCAGAAGAAAATAAAATTAATCACAATTTTAATAAAGAGAAGGGAATGGCGGGGAAGGATTGGTACAACAGTTTTATGAAAAGAAATCCTCAAATTTCATTAAGAAAGCCAGAAGCGACCAGTATAAATCGGATAACCGCTTTCAATAAAACGGAAGTAGACCGCTACTTTCAAACCCTAGTGAACGTTCAAGAAAAGTATAAGTTTCTCCCAGACCGTATCTATAACGTTTTACGTTGATGAAACTGGTATATCCACGGTTCCTAAAGAAACAAGTAAAAGACTCGGACCTAAAGGAGTAAAACAATTTGGAATCATTTCCTCGTGGGAACGTGCAAAAAACATTACCGTAATTGCCGCTTTTAGTGCATCGGGTAATTACATTCCACCATTGTTTGTTTTTCCTAGGAAGCGAAAGAGCCCTCATCTCCAGAAGAATGAACCAAGCGGTGCAATTTATACATGCACAGATAATGGTTGGAGCAATGAGAATGTGTTTTCTTTATGGCTGAAACATTTCCAAAACAAAGTTTTATCTACACCCGACAATGGGGTTTTCCGCGTTTTTTCAAAAACCTCCAAGCACATTAAAAATATTAGTGGTACTCATTTTTTTGTCAAGAGAAATCGTTGTGATTAGCAAACACGATTTTAAAATGAACGGCGTTTGAAAAGTTTCGAATGACCGCCACATTGCAGTGACGTCAATACGCGCGTTGGCGCCCAGCCGTAGCATTTCTTACAATCGATTCAGAGAAAGAAAACGTCGTTTTGACGGAAAAAAGCGTCGAATAATTATTGCATTTGTACCTGAGCGTGATAGCAGAAGTCATCGCGAACCTAATAAATTGTATATAAACGTCCCAATAGGAAATATACGAAAAAAGTTCGACGTGATACCGCGAATTTGACATCCCATTTGTATTGTTGTGAAGACGATTCTAATTAATTTTAAAGTGCATAATGTCGATTTACTTTCAGTCAGTTATCGACGAAAATCCATAGATATATAATATTGTAATTGTAATTCAGAGTATGATTTACTTCGAACTCTGTTCTGGGCATATCTGTGCCCTTACAGCGCACACATTTTTCTCTATTTTCACTTCCACATATCCAACACCCTAATTTTCTCGTTGAAATCCGTAAGGTGCATACTGTATTAGGTACCTACACTATACCTTGCACTATACACACATAACTTGATGTTATACTTCCTATGAACCATAACAGATTTGCTTGTGGGCTTTGACTCCACTCACTCACAAATTGCAAGATTCAAAGCAAAAGTTTAGCAAAAAAGTATTTGATGATGACCCAGGTCCAAAAAAGGTAACGAATATAAAAGGAAACCCAAAATCCAAACCACAATGAAGAAAAAAAGATCCCAAAAAATTATTGAAATATGTTCTAGCCAAATGCAATGTTGATCTCGAAAATCTTGTTTTGAAAAGCTACAGCCACTTTTCGTCTCAACCAAAACGGGTTAAAGAGCTGAAAGGCTTTTTTGATTTCGTAGACCTTACAGTACAAAGCTTTTTTACGACATGTGCCGACTCGATGGCTTTCTCTATATCCTGCGATAGAGAGACTTCTTGCTGTTTTCCAGCTATCAAGAGCTACTTCTTGTCATTATGAGAAGATTGCCCAGTTGACTTACAGACTTTTTTTTCTAAGACGTGGTTGATAAAACTGAATGTTTTTTGGGATTTTCATAACATTATAAAAATCATTCACGAAACCGAACAAAAATTGGAGAAATAGTCCAGTAAATACGTGTTTAAAACTACCGTTTTCGGAACAAAATTGCGGAAGTTTTTTTATCAACGGTTTTATATGAGGAGCAGACTTGCAAAACGCGTTTTGTCCAAAATTGTAAATTTTCAGGAATGACAAAAAACTACTACGTACAATACGAGTTACTTACGGACTTGCGTTTGGTATTAAAAAATCTATTAAAAATAGCATGAGAAATTACTAAATTTGCAGACTGGAAAAAGCCAAAGTGGCTTTACTATTTCAAAAAAACTGTTGGACAAAATGCTATTTGCAGGTCACTAGTTGACAAACAGCATTTTGATTGTCCATCCAACAGATCACTGGGTATAATAAATTTGGAAATGAAACAAACATATTGTCGATAACGTTTACTTGTATTATTTACAAACTTTAAATGAAATTAACCTCTTCCATGTCGTTACATTCACATTCTTCATTTGCTTCTATTTCCCCATCTTCACGTTGTTCTTCAAAAATTGGAACTAACCATGCCAGTTCTGGATCATTGTTCCACTTTTCTCCAGATAATGATTCTAATAATTTTTTTAAACTGTCTATTTTTTTTTCTTTATCTGATGTCCCAAAGGTAGCCATGGCACGACTACCTGGTCGAATCGTGTGCGTGGTTTTAGTAAAGATTGGAATTTGTTTGTATCAGTGCGATAGAGTACTTCACTTTTCACTAAAATATTGTTGGCGGAAACATTCTTTTTAATAAAAAATCTTCGGCAAGAACTTATGCCATTCACTTTTTTGAGCCACTGCAGCATATTTTTTACATCAAGCAGATTCCAATCAGACCCAAGTTTTCGTACCTCGCCCACTTTAGTGTACAATTCCCAATATGCGTCTGGAGTTTTTATGAGACTGTGGGACCTTAATATTTTTTCGATGCGTCCAAAGATTCGATCGGCAGGAAGATAAGAGTGACCTCTGATCGGAAATATAATTTCTATTTCCTTTATTTTTTCGCCTGACGTATGGAGCCAAAACATCAAAGCATGTATGACGTGACTATTTTTGTTTTGCCCCCCACAGCCGTCGGCAAAAAAACGGATCTTCGTCGCATCTTCAGGAAATTCAGTTCTTTTTAAAAAATCAATAATGGCAGATGATGTCTCAGTAGCCCCCCTTCCTGCTTGGTGTTCCATCCACGTGTAAAATATTGGTTCTTGACAATTGAGTTTGGTAACGCAAAAAAAATATATTGACAGCTGTTGAGCGTAAAATGCCTCTTGAATAGGTACTTTTGGCAATACCTGAACTTGCTGTAAGTCGAAGCAGTACGAAACTGTATTAGGCACTTCAGTTTTCATTAACTTATGGAATTGTGTGGCACGAAATTTGTGTACTTTCAGTTCAGTGGATATTTTCTGCTTTTCAGAAGAGCTTTGAGACATACTTATTTTGGTTTGTGTTCTTACACAATAGCTACAAACATCAGTAGCAGGACTGCCGAATCCAATATTGAAATATTTACTGAACACCCGACTGAAGTACTTGTAATTCACTTTTAAACCTTCTGGTGAGTTTTTGTTATATAACTGCCAAAGAATAGAAATGTTGTACTCCGAAGATATGTAGATCCGTCGAGACTTCTGTCTTCCATAGTGGCTCTCTTTTCCTTGTAATTGACTAATGAACGACTTTACAGCATCCAATTTGTCTACAAACTTAAAAGCTCGTCTATCGTCTCCTCTTTTTTCTTTTATAATTTCCTCCCCAGCCTGGAGTTTCTTGCAAATTGTGTTTAGTCTCCTTTGACAAACGTTGTATACAGCCATTACAAACTTTTGACAAATTTGTACTTTTTGTCGACTGATATATACCTGTAAAAATTCGAATATAACACACCTACTAAGTGAAAAAAGCAGTAAAAGATCAACAAAAGCTCGAGAACTTTAATATTCTTTCCAACATAAAAAATGGTTGCACCAAATTGTTGATGAAACACGACGTATGTAAGACTCAAAACATGGAGTCTTTTATCAAAAACGACGTATGTACTTTTATACTTACATGATATTTTGCAGACAAGGAGTGCGGTTTTCCATCAGATTTGCGAGCTCTTTTTCGTTTAGGGATATCCAACTCAATGTTACTGGCTAATATTCCATCTTGAATAACTTTATTGGGATTTTTGTAAAAAACTTCCCGAAGTTTAAGTATATCATCTCGCCCTACTTGCCCACACTGCAGTTTTGGATTATTCTTATGATTACAAACTATATTAAATTGTTGTAAATCAGGATCATGGTTTGAATATCTGACTTGCTTCTTTCTCTCCCTGGATGTTAAATTTGCTTGTCGTTTCCGGCTACCACGGTCACAATCACCAACAATATGCTCCCCATCTGCAGATTCCATTGTAATTGAAACGTTGCGAAAAAGATGCAAACTAAACACACAATACTGCAAAATAAACCGAAACGACACTAAGAGCAGTAACCTAACTGTTAGGTTATAAAAACAGCGTGTTTACGGCTGGACTGAATGCGTTTTGTTCGTCTCACGGACAAAATGCTATTTGTTTGTCTAATGTCGATGGACTAAATGCATTTTGCATGTCCAAGTGAATTTCACAACACATTTCAAGTGGGACATAATGCGATTTGGACATCCAATATTATATGAAACGATAGAGATTCAAGTGTATATTGCAACGCCACCTTCAGTTGAAAAATTTAAAATTTGGACAAACTGCGTTTTGCAAGTCTGCTCCTCATATGTTATCGAATGTGCTGCATCCGAATTTATTGTTTGCTGCCTTGTAGGAAGTCGGCTTCATACCGAAATACGCAAAAAAATTGGAATTATTCAGTACTTTTTTCAGTTTTTTGCTTATATCTCAAAAACGTACGTTTTTTAAAGATGGGCGCCCTATACAAAATTAAAGTAAATAAAATTTTCTACAAAATACATTATTTAGCTTTTATTTAACGATAAGCGGTACCCGCGCTAGAGTTCGCTAAAAAAACCACGATTTTTTGAATTTTCACAAAAGCGCCCAGTACCTACCTTGAAGTCGAGGAATAAACAAGTAATCAACAAAAAACTTAATTTTTGCACAAAACTGTGCCAGCAATGTGAAGGGTCGTGCTCCAACATCGACGATAGGATACGATGCAGAATGCGGAGGCGATCTGGATGAGCTAGTTCCAGTCTTACCGCCTGAAGAGACAGAAGGTATCAATTTATATAAGATTTTGCATCATTATTATGCATTTTTACTTAGTTTTTTCTAGTGTTACACTTTTCAATGTAACATTGAACAGTCACAAATTAGTATTCAGCCTAGACCTTCCACAGCTCCTGACCCTTTGATGGACTTTCGATTGCCCAAGACCCTTTACCTGGGCCTTCTAGTGGACGACGCAAAACAAAACGGAAACGTACAAATTAACTGTGGCTATGTCGCTACAAAATCAAACTGCATCGACAAAGCAGAAAAATGTATTTGCTGTTCGAAAAAGTATTCATGTTATACAATTCCTACAAAAGTGAGCCCAGTAGCTGAGTGGTATTTAAGATATTCAGTGCCGAGTATCGGGTATTGCTTGATTGCCGGTGAAAAACAATTCGAACACCGACTACAATCTTATACGTTTATATCTGATTTGAATAAATTTGTTGATTCAGAAACAATTTCTACAGTACTGTGACAGATAGTTTGCGAGGAAGCAAGAAAGGATTGCCGTAACTAATGATGCAATGTAAATTTCCCTATGGCCCATTTTAAATAACTCTACGCATTTACATTGTCGTATGGCTCGTCTTAAAAAAAAACACCCCGTACTATAACATGTGCACATTATAAATTCACATATGATTTTTATAAATACCTAACTAAATAAATAATGCAAAACTACTGTTATATGTTAAAAGGCTAATATTCAAAACATGTAGGTAGCCTGTATAACTTAATCGTGTCAATGTGACATGCGATTTTTAAATTTCCCAATTTCTATAATTTGATGAGTGCAAAACGAATGTCTTATTACATTAACCAAAATTTATTGATAGGGACTTGACTGCATGTGTTTAATAAATAAATTATAGTCTAATTATTAACAAAATTAAATTAAGTAAAAAAAAAACAATTACTTATATTAAAAATTATATTTTTTTTTATTTAAAAATTACTATACATATAAATTTTACAGAAACAAAGAAGTTGGGAAGAGAGCAAGGCGAAATTTAATAATTGGAGAGGGCAGGGAAGAGGAAGGGGAAGCTTTAATCGAAGGAGAGGAGGAGGAAGAAGAAATTTTAGAGGTGGCGGCCGTGGCTATGGAACATACTATGATAATAGAACTTAGGTAAATAATAATTACCTAATAAAAGTTATAAGTTCTATAACTTTAATACGTCGGTCTATCGTACACAGGTGTTAAGTAATACTTTTTGCAACATGGTAATGAAGAAGTTAAGGATTTATTCAAATTTTTTCAATTGCATTATCAAACAGTTTATTCAAATTTTTTCAATTGCATTATCAAACAGTTTATTCAAATTTTTTCAATTGCATTATCAAACAGTTTATTCAAATTTTTTCAATTGTATTATCAAACAGTTTATTCAAATTTTTTCAATTACATTATCAAACAGTTTATTCAAATTTTTTCAATTGCATTATCAAACAATTTATTCAAATTTTTTCAATTGTATTATCAAACAGTTTATTCAAATTTTTTCAATTGTATTATCAAACAGTTGTGTAGTTAAAAAAAAATAATTCGTTAAAAAACAAAACTTATTTTAAATGATACAGCAATTAATACACCTCTAACAAGCATTATGCGAGTCACTCTGTAATTGGGTGCAAGCCTGTTGAGGGCCCAGAACAAGAGAGGGATAATAAATGTTGAAATGTTAAATTTTAGTTATTTTTATATTTTTATCCCGCACGTATGTAACCAACCTTGGAGTATACTTCACCTACTTAATGTGTTAGAATCAACCACAATGCTATCGTAAGCTGATACAGGAAAAGTTTATAATAATATACCTACGAAAAGTTTTGTATTCAACATAAACAATGCCATCATCATTTTTTACCATAAATAAATACTTTGTGTACATAATGTAAAGTATAAATAAATAGTACTTACCTACTTATAAAGTTATTGACGTTTACTGTATTCGATGAATGATGATGTTTACCAATAATCGAAATGACAGACAAAAAATCGTAAACCATATAATATAATATAATAATATACATTTATGCATATTTATAAAAACACATATACCGAATGAGTCGTAAGATTAGGGGTGACCCGTTTTTTTTAAGGAAACTGCGAAAGATATTCCTCTCCCTCTCGACCGTATAAGGCTGTGTATACTAAGCAGCGATTTATACAAAAAAAACGTTAATCGGTGATCACTATACAGGCGATCCATGAAAAATACGTCCGGATTTCCCCCCTCGGTGATCGATACAAAGAAATCGATCTTTATCACTCGCAATATGTAACCTTTTCTACGATATTTTTCTTCCCTAACGCATTCAAGAGATTAAACTGTATACACTTCTTAAAGTGGTGTTATTAGAGTGTATCCACAAGTGACATGGAAGTATCGCTCATTTGTCGAACAAAACCTTAAATTGTATTGTATATTATATCTATTATACTACTTTCATTACATTAAAAACTGTTAATATACACGTTAAACCCAGGATATTTCAATTTTGTAGACGAAGAAGTTAACATAACCTCCAATAAAACTCACATTTGTTTATAAATTAATAACTGTCACATAACATTTTTCAATTTCGCCAACTTAAGTATGACGAAATAGACATAAAATAATACCAGATTTCCAGAAAATAAACTAAACTTTTAATTAAAATTGTGGAAAATTTAAAACCTCTGCCACAAATTTTTTAATTGAAAACGTATCACTAAGGTGATCTCTATCTATTTCTATCAATTTTATGATCATACCTGGGGGACTTATTAACATCACGTACTCAAGAGGTTATGATTTTATTAAATACAACTATTTTAATTATTGCAGAATTATTCTATGGTTTACTCGTAAAAAATTCAAAAGAGTAAAGTTAGGTAAATATCAATCATTTGACATCTTTAACTATAAAAGCACAAACTTCATTTCAAACCTGAAGCCACACCCTGAAGTTTCCATTTCCATTCCAATTTATTTCTATTATACTAAAAAAGCTTAAATTTTCAACACTAATACGATGCAATTAGTCGAAAAAAACGGCCAAACCTTATCACTACAGTAAAATTTTCCCCCCAATTGCAAATTGTTCTATACAGTACATTAATTTCGTTTATACGAACAAAATAAGATTACGTGACGCTAATAAGCCCCCCATGTACGATCATTAAATTGATAGAAATGGATAGAAGGCAACTTAACGAAGCGTCTTCAATAAAAAAAATCTGCGGAAGGGGCCCTCCACAAACTTTATAAATAGGTATCTAATAGGTTAGTAATATTTACTCCATTTTAAATAAAGGTAATATTTAAGAAACATCATCCATCACAAAGAAAGTACTTTATTTTGAAAAATTGCAGCTTTCCTTAAAATGCGTCATGAAAAAGTATATAAACAAACAAAAATCACAATGATGCCATTTGATATACGTACATCAAAAATTATTTAGGAAATTTGTGTTAAATTTATTTTCATTAAAAAAATTAAATTAAATCTACTTAGGTACATACATATATCTATCTTTTGTTTAAGTATTCTATTGATATATTTATTTTAAATTTTAGATGCCAAACGGTAAGAAATTGATTAATAAAATAATGATATATAAATATTAATGATAATATAAAAACTGAAGAAACCGCAGCAAATACGTCAACTGTCGCCGACGACGGCGACACCAGGCAAACAACTGAGGTAATGTACCATCAATAATTATAAATATTTATATAGTGAAATCAACACCTAACTACCAATAAATGATATTTAAAATTTTAAATTTATTCCAAAGACAAACTGGTAATACTTAAACACGTCAAATATACCAAAAAGTATAAAACTAGACTTAATCTTTACAAATTGAGAATCATAAAATTTAAAAAAAAAATTTTTACAACTTGTAACTCCTTTATTATTACAACCACAGTAATTTATGTCAAATATTTTAAACTTTTTAACGTATTTCTTCTTATCATTAAAATATCAACTGTCACCATTTTATACAAATAGAAAACTTTAATTGATTGTAATGTCCTTAATTTCATAGTATTGGTAATTAGTGTTGACCATTATTTAATTTGTTTTTTATAAAATACATACGCATACACAGGATGTTCCATAAAAAAGTTACTTTTATCATATATCTTAATATCGCAATACACAACTTTTATATTTTTTAATTGAACTGCAATGACACAATTAACAATAATACCAATTTCACTTCAACCACATTGTTTATATAAATATAAAATATGTGACAATATTCAGAAAATGCCACATTGCCAATTAATTCTATAAAACAATACAAATTTAAAGTTATACATATTCTAAGATCTTCATACCCAGTATTAGTATTTCACTTAATTTATAAAACTTCAACTCTCAACATGAGAAATTAGAAACAAAAAATTTTCGATGCTTTCATTTTTTCAATTTTAATTCTTTGTCATGCAACTTTTATTTTACACATAAACACAATGTTATATATTTATAATAATATACTATTTCCTTTTAATTTTTAGGTGGAAGAAGAACAAGTTAACGGTAAGCATAATTGATTCATTTCTAAAATTCAATAAAATTAATACTTTAAATCTTTATAGAAACGCAAAGTCGCAACGAATCTGAACGAGTAAGTAAATAATATCTAACTGGAACCTACGAATAGCGAAAAGACTAAACAGTCGAAGCCAAATCTATATTAAAAAAAAATCTAATTTCATTATTAATTGAATTAAGTAAATTAAAAAAATAAAGACATATTTTTAAACTTTTTACATACACTTTTTTTAATTTACAAGATTCAACAAATTTACAATACAATACAAATTTAAAATTCTACAATTTTTTTAATTTCATTTCATTTTGATCTTTTCAACAAGTTGTATATTGTATTTCTTAAGTATAAATATTTATTGACAATCATAAAGAATACGACATCAAATTTCAACATAAAACTTGTACAGTATATCTTTCATGATTTCATTTTTACACGCAAAATATTTTATCATACACCAATAGGTACCTACAATAGAAACTTGCCGATCCGACCTAATCCGGATCTGAGATTATTTGAGTGAATGAATTTTTCGAATTAACAAAAATAACAATAAAATTTTATTCTGAATTACTTATTAAGAAATAAATAATTGTAATTACAAATGATACAAAATAGAATAAACAAAACACAACAATTGTTCTAAATCTAAACAATGCATATCATCAATATCAAAATGCCCATCATGTAATCACATTTTGATGAAAAAATTGTACAATACTGACACTGTTGTTCGAATTATTCTTTACTTACAAAATAACGTACCTATAATACACTTTCATCCTGTTCGAATTGGCGAAGGTCTACTGTAGCTATTAATATATTTATAAAATTATACTGTTTTCATCTTATTTTTAGACGGAATCCGATGCGGTGGAGTCGCGGGGTCAGGTAATTAATATATATTATTTGTTCACATCACACTACAGATGCAGTTAAGCTCCTCCAAAAAAATTCGAACATTTTTTATTGACCAAATTTTCTAAACCTATAACAAACGACCATTTGCATTCATTCATAATTACTGTATCTGAATTAACATCCATAATATCAAATCTATCCTTGCGTTTTGTATTTATCTTACTTACCTCAATTTCCTATTAATTTTATTAAAACAAACAAAATAGTTTTTTTGAAGGATTTACGCTATTCAAAAGGTTGGTAACTATAACGTAGATTGTAATATTTGGAATCAAATTTGAAAACTTTTAAGACCAATATCTCTTCATTGTAATAATTTTCATTTCTTTTGTACCTTATACACGATGTTTTTTTAAAGATGGGCCATAGAGAAATTTAAATTGCGCCAATTGTTCTCAAATTTTGACCTTACGCTTAGTCATTTCACAAACAGTTCTCTATCTCAACCCTGCATCAACAAAGCAGAAAAATGTATTTGCTGTTCGAAAAAGTATTCATGTTATACAATTCCTACAAAAGTGGGCCCAATAGCTGAGTGGTATGCAAGCTGTTCAGTGCCGAGTATCGGGTATTGTTTGATTGCCGATGAAAAATAATTCGAACACCGACTGCAATCTTATACGTTTATATCTGATCTGAATAAATTTGTTGATTCAGAAACAATTTCTACAGTACTGTGACAGATAATTTGCGAGGAAACAAGAAAGGATTACCGTAAATAATGATACAATGTAAATTTCCCTATGGCCCATTTTAAATAACTCTACGCCTTTACATTGTCGTATGGCCCTTTTTTAAAAAAAACACCCTGTACTACAACATGTGTACATTATAAATTCACATATGATTTTTATAAGTACCTACCTGAATAAATAATGCAAAACTACTGTTATATGTTAAAAGGCTAATATTCAAAACATGTAGGTAGCCTTAAGTATAACTTAATCGTGTCAATGTGACATGCGATTTTTAAATTTCCCAATTTCTATAATTTAATGAGTGCAAAACGAATGTCTTATTACATTCACCAAAATTTATTGATAGGGACTTGCACTTGACTGCATGTGTTTAATAAATAAATTATAGTCTAATTATTAACAAAATTAAATTAAGTAAAAAAAACAATTACTTATATTAAAAATTATATTTTTTTTTATTTAAAAATTACTATACATATAAATTTTACAGAAACGAAAAGAAAGAGATTGGGAGGTGAGCAAGAGAGGAGGAGGGAACAATTACAGGGGGCAAGTAAGGGGGAGAAGAGGAAATTTTAATGGAAGAAGAGGAAGAGGAAGAGGAGGGAGGTTTAATAATTTTAGAGGTGGGCGAGGCTACACAAATTATTATGATAATAGAACTTATAACTTTTATTAGGTAAATAATAATTACCTACCTAATAAAAGTTATAAGTTCTATAACTTTAATACGTCGGTCTATCGTACACAGGTGTTAAGTAATATTTTTTCAATTGCATTATCAAACAGTTTATTCAAATTTTTTCAATTGCATTATCAAACAGTTTATTCAAATTTTTTCAATTGTATTATCAAACAGTTGTGTAGTTAAAAAAAAATAATTCGTTAAAAAACAAAACTTATTTTAAATGATACAGCAATTAATACACCTCTAACAAGCATTTGCCACGGAAAATCCGGAACAAATGTTACCTACCCGGTAGCTCACTGCTGGTGGACGATGGTCGAGGGCTGCTACAACCACTGCTGTAGGGCGCCACAAGTTTGTAAGGGAAATTCCTCTCAAACTTGAAAGAGGATACACAAAACAAGATAGGAAAATTATGAGATTTATTAGGCACACAAAACGAAGGAAATAAAATTAAATAACTAAAGGTATGATTTTGTTTTCAAATAATAATTGGGTGCTATGGGAATTATGCTTATTACGAATAATAACCGACGGCAACAAGACCAGAATTACTGGCTTTTATACGTATAAACCAGCGGGTGAATGACTTGTGAAAATAAAGGGAGGTTTAAGCAGGCTGCCGTTGGAAGATCTTCCTTACTTGGACCTTGCCAGGTAAGACGCAATATAGTAGTTAAGGTGAAAGCATAGGTCTTGTTTTTGTCTCACAAATATTGTAAATAAGGTAGTTGCAATACACCCCCCCCACACAAATTAATTTGAACTAACAAGTTCTGTTAAATATTGACTACTGTCAAATCTCAATACAAAATACAAATTAAATTATTATGTGCCACTTGGCTTTTGCATTATCAATACCAAAATAATTGAGGGTTAAGGAGGTAAGACAAGATGGAGGATTATGGGAAGGACTAGGATGGGTGAGTAAACTTCAGGTAATAGGAAAGGTCTAACCTTGGTTTGTCTTCAGCCGCCGGTGGAAGTAAAGCTGGTCCTCAGGTGGTATCGGCCCAGAATGGAACAATCGACTTAATATCACTAGGCCTGGATGGACGTTGGATTGCCCTGAAGTTCACGGTGGAGGGAACGATTGACGACACGGGAAATCAAGATGACGAGACACAAAGAGCTTCGGTGAGTCCGATACACAATCCAAGTTGTATTTTAATTTCAATCCACTAGGTAGATATGTAGAAAATTAGCAATGTCGCAACGTAGAAATGGCTGCAAAGATTAATTCCTAAGATCGAGCAAGAATATAATAAACTGGTTTACCTCTAAAGATCTTGAACGAGCCGAAGTGTAATATCCATGTGGTCGAATAATCCGCCCAAGTGCGAAAATGAACGCTGGTCCAATAATAGCAGAACCCAATTTGCCAACTAATAATTCCAGCTTCAAAGGAGCCTTTATTCTTAAATAATCCTCGTGATGAGTTGGATAAATTATAATTAAGAATACAGCTAACCACACTTCAATCTTGCGCGAGAGTTGCAACAGGAAGAGAAGAAGACTTTCACTTTTCCTGGGGAAATGTATAAAAGTGGGGATTCCCCTAATCAATCTCAGGTGACCAAATATTTAAACTTTAAAGATTCCCAACTTTGAATTGCAGGACAAGGAGAAAACCTACATAGAAGAGGATAAGCAGTGATAACAATTTAAATGTGACAATGCAATAAAATATGCTGTCACGGAGTGAAAATTAAGCGCAAGGAAAATTAGAACGTTAAAGCCTGAAATACAATCTCAAAAAAACTACTGAATTCTTAACCAAATAAGCAATTTATACGGTTTCCAAAAAAAACCGTCACACATTATGCGAGTCACTCTGTAATTGGGTGCAAGCCTGTTGAGGGCCCAGAACAAGAGAGGGATAATAAATGTTGAAATGTTAAATTTTAGTTATTTTTGTAAGTATATATTACCTATTTTTCACTTAACACCTTTGTGCGATAGACCAACGAATAAATATTTATAGAATATATAATTAAATATTTATTTTATTGTTTTTATTTTACCTACTATTTATACAATATCATCTGATAGCGTTTTGGACTTACTGCATTAGTGCGCACTACGTCTGCATTATTTTCGACTTACCACAGTGCAACTTTCTTATACCTGTTCGACTTAAGATGTAAAATTGCATTCGTTGCTAGCTATTATAGTCGAACATGTAAAAAAGTGGGTAATAGCACCCCACTAAGTGCGGGTAATACCGGCCACTATTGGTTTTTTTTTAAAATTATATTTTTATTTATGTTAAGAATAAGTTTTGACAATAAAGTAAGTTGGATTGTGTATTGTCTGAGCTTTATATTGGTACCGTAGAATCGCCTTACTTTGCCCATTAAGCCAAACTTTGCCCACATGCTAGGCAATTTAAAAAATTCGAAATTATCCATTTGGCAACTGTGGCAATGGTGAATGCGTGGGGGTATGCATGTTCAAGGTTGATAGCATGTGTAAAACTGCTCACATGCATTTCTCGAGTGCGCGTGGTGACACATAGTTCGCAGGTAAATATTACTCTTTTTTGTCTTATTTTTTACGTAAATTGTAAGGTTTGGTGCGGGATACGTATTTGGGTTGTAGTTTTGAGCTATTGACAGTAGTTTTATATGACCATTAATTACTTCAATATATCCACAGATTAATATTTAAAAAATTATTTTTTTATAAATTTGAAAAAATAAAAGTGGGCAATGTTATCCGCAATTTTGTGATGAAACCTAAGATTTATTTTCAAACAATTATACGTCAATGATCGTAACTTATAGCATCGACATAATTATTTCAGCAATGGGAAAGTATAAAAGACGGCTAGGGGCGCGAAAATATATGGACTACGAAGCTAGTGCATTAGAAAGGGCCTTGCAAGCAATGAAAGAGGGGATGAGCAGTCGGAGGGCTGAAACCCTGTACAACATCCCGAGAAGGACGTTGTTGAATAAAATGAAACATATACACACCGGCGATGTTGGTCGACCAAAGAGTCTTTCTCAAGCAGAAGAAAGAAGCTTAGTGGACGTCCTAATAGCAAGTGCAGAATTTGGGAGTCTTATGACAGAACTAGACCTAAGAATGCTGGTTAGAAATTATCTGGACCAAAAGGGGATCTCTCTGACTTGTTTTAAAGAAAATTTGCCAGGAAGAGACTGGGTATATTTGTTCTTGAAGAGGAACAAAACCAAACTAACGAAAAGGACCTGCCAGAATATTAAAAGATGCCGCGCTGAAAAAACCTCAGAAGAGTTTGAAAGTTATTTTCAAAATTTAGAGACGACTCTGCAAGATGTTCCTCCTCAAAATATTTTGAATTATGATGAGACCAACCTAAGCGATAACCCAGGTCAGCATTATTATAGCTTAAAGTTTTTTTAATCTAAATCTTAATATTTTAGGAACCACGAAGTGCATATTTTTCCGAGGAACCAAATATCCCGAACGACGAATGAACACCACTAAAAGTGCCATTTCTCTTATGTTCTCAGCAACCGCAGCTGGTGAACTCTTGCCATGTTATGTAGTGTACAAAGCCGAGCGAATGTACAGTTCTTGGATAGAAGGAGGTCCACCCAACACAATTTATAACAGAACGAAAAGTGGATGGTTTGACGCTGGTACATTTGTTGATTATTTTAATAAAGTTGTGATTCCTTGGGCAAGAAGATTAAAAGGACCCAAAGTTGTTATAGGGGATAATTTATCCTCTCACCTTAATGTTGATGTGTTGCTTGCCTGTCAAAGGAACAACATCCGTTTTGTCTTTCTACCTCCGAATTCGACCCACATAACACAGCCTTTGGATGTCAGTTTCTTTGGGCCCTTAAAAAAGGCTTGGCGGACAATCTTGCAAGATGTCAAACTAAAATATCCCTCTCAAACTGTGTGGAGAAATCGTTTTTCCCAGGTCTTTTGGCCAAGCTAATAAAGACGATCGAACTGAAGTCGGAGAAGAATATAAAAAATGGATTTAGAGCGACTGGAATTGTCCCCCTTTGTCCTGATGAAGTTTTAAAGAAAATGCCCACAGCAAGGTACAAAGAAAGAGTTTCACGAGAAATTGATAATTCCTTATTAGACTTTTTGCAATCCCAAAATAAACGCGGCGAAAGGGTTCAAAGGAATAAAAAGAAAATGTTGCACGTTGAACCTGGAGCATCAGTTTCAGTGGCAGATCTCCCCATTGCCCAGAATAAAACAAGCGTAGAATATGAAGTTCCGGCCATAGAATCTGAAGTTCAGGATGCAGAACCTGAAGTTGACAGCGTAGAATCTGAAGTTGAGGACGTAGAATCAGAAGTTCAGACTAGAAGCGACCCTGAAGAAAGACAAATAAAAGTTGGCGACCACGTAGTTGTAGAGATTAAAGGAAAAAAGTTTCTAAAATACCATTATGTGGCAGTTGTGTTAGAAACGGATGATGAAAACGACTCGCTTTTTGTGAAGTTTATGAAGAAAGGCCTGGCTGGTTTTATATTTCCTCCCATGGAGGATACATCTATAATTAACATTTCAGATGTCAAACAAGTTTTGACGCAGGGGACTGAGAAACGGAGGGGAATTTATATTTTTAGTGATATAAAACCCAGTTTTAATTTAAAGTAAAATGTTGAACCTTGTTTTTATGTATCTACCTACCTTAGAGTGATATTTTACGTTTTATTTTATGTTTAATATTTAGAATCTAAATTTTGTTTTATAGTTCTTAAGAATTTTTGTTTAGTTTTAAGCGTTTTGACAAAATATATTGGTATTTTTGATGGAAAAAGTGTATTTTTAAAATCAACTATGCTTTAAAATAAGTTTAAAATCACTTTACTTGGGCAAAGTTACCCATACATGGCCTAATTATGCCATAATATACAATTCTTATGAAGTGGGCAAAGAAACCCAAAGTGTGTTTAACTTTGCCCACCTACTTTTTATTTTTTTTTCAGTTGCAATTGAGGCGTTAGGGTTTCTTAAATGTATCATGCACATCACCTTTTGTTAGGTATATGTGTAGTATATATTAATAAACCAATATAATGTTAATAAAAAAAAATATGATGAATTCAAATGAAATATGTGGGCAAAGTAACCCGGTTCTACTATAAATCATTTCCCTAACTTGAAAAATTGGTCACAATTACAAAACTTGCTTAAGGGGCCGCCATTCCCCCACTTTTCCCTACTTTAGATTTAATTTCATTGTTTACAGTTACAGCTGCTCTTTTGCATAACGCATGCATTACGATTGATGACTTGCCAGATGAATACGTAAATTTTGCAAATGAAATGGAAGAAGAAAGGCAGAACAATATAGAAGTACTTATATCATGGTATAATATTATATGTAGTTTTCTTTTTTATTAAAAAATAAATTCATGGAACATTTTTTATTGAATAAAACATAAGATTATAGACACAGCATCATTGCAAAGAAACTGATCATCACTAGAAGAGTGATTTTTTTTTCGCAATCACACTTGTGTTCCATAGTATTTGCAACATCTTTAAGTATAGCAATAAATTGGTCTTGTCGCTGCATTCTTTCTCTATGTCTCTGTGTCAATGCTGTTCTCTACCGTCCTTCTTTTCCTTTTGTGAGTAGGAGTACTTGTCCCGCTAGAAGTGGTTCCACAATCGCTAGTTCTTGCTTCATCTAAAATTGAACATATTACATTGCATCGAGCAAGACAAAATTGAAGTACCTGATGCTCCAGGTATTTCCAGATCCCTTGCACTGCTACATGTTGCAACTGGTTGAATTTCAGGTTTTTTCTGTAATATTTCATTTAGTAAGTCAAAAAATTTTCAAAATTTTGGATCGTTGCCGGAAGTGTCGTTATATTTCTTGACTATCTTGTAATGTTTGACCAATCCCTTCCAATTCGTGTCGCGCTGCGTACCTACCAATTTAATCCCAACCTTTTGCGACATTAGTTTTATTCGTTTTAGGTTGATATTGGTGACGTAGTCACTTCTGTCAACACCAAACCATTCGTTTTATACAAAAACTTTAACCAAGTGCACAATAACCCTATTCGTTTTAAAATTGTTATGTCAGCCCTGTGGTTGTCAAAGAGTGAACATGCTCAAGGAGGATAGGATGTAGGTCAACTTTAAATTTACGAATAAGTGAGGTTACGTGTGTCTGTATAGGCCTACAAAAATTTTTAATCTCCAATATCATTTTTAAATACACTTGTCGCACCGATTCCAAGAATATTCGCTTCCTGTGCATTTTGTATCACAACAACGTATGTCAACGTGTTTATTATGTGTTTTTTTCCAAATGTTACATTTCTTACATTGAAACCCAAACAGATGTATTCGGGTGGGATTTCCTACGTGAACAATGTAGGGGAGAGTAGGTACCTTTCGGACCGCGGGATGTTTAGGACATACTTAAATATTACCGCCGTTGTGAATTTTGAACACTGTAGCACCTGTAGGTATTTATATTGTATTGGTACTTAAAGATAGACCGTCCTTTGTAGTTTTTGTCATATACTCAACACTTAGCTTACCTACCTATAACCTAACTTTTTTTAAAATTTCCCAAATATCTAAAACCAGTAGAGGGATGTTTCGGACGGTTGCATGAGGTACGTTTATACCTTATTATTATTTTATTTTAATAAGAGCGTTTTATCTCACAGAATATGCGGACCGTTTACAAGAAAAAGGCCCCATGTCAGCTAAAGCGTCCTGCAAGACAGGCTAACATTTCTCCAGACGTTTTCCAACGAGCGTTGGATGATATAAGGAATAAAGTCAAGTCCGTCAGACAGGCAGCTGCAGATTACAATAGTCCCAAATCTACACTATTTGGATATGTAAAATCAAAAAGAGTTCCGGGGAACCAAACTTACAGTTCAAAATTTGTTAGCAGGCAGCTTTTTACCGATTGTGAAGAAAAAGCATTAGCAGAATATCTTATTACAGCGGCTAATATGCATTATGGGCTGAATATTAACCAAGTCAAAGAGCTAGCTTATAATTACGCTGTAGCTAATAGTAAAAAAGTACCTGACAATTGGTGGGTAAACGGACGCGCAAGCAAAGATTGGCTTAAAGGATTTCTTCAAAGGTAAAAGAACCTATCAATTAGGAAGCCAGTATCAACAAGTTTGTCGAGAGCTACTAGCTTTAACAAAAAAAAACGTTGGGGAGTTTTTTGACAAACTTGCCCATTTATTTGAAAAATATCAGTTTAATCCAGCCTTTATTTACAATCTTGATGAAACTGGGCTTCAAACAGTTCACCGACCAAGCAAAATTATTGCAGAGAAAGGCAGAAAACAAATCGGACGCGCTACGTCTCGCGAAAAAGGAGAAACGGTCATCGTTTGTGCAACTATTAATGCAATAGGAAACTCAATTCCACCGTGCTTTATTTTTCCTAGAGCAAAATTTAAGGACTATGTTAAAAAATGCTCCAACTGGATCATCTGGCAGTGCAAACCCGTCTGGTTGGATGAACGGGCCAATATTTTTAGAATATTTACATCATTTTTCAAAATTAGTTCCTTCGAGCAAGGAATCCCCTGTTCTTTGCATATACGATAATCACGACCGTCACGTTTCAATGCGATTTCTGCCCAGTGCTCTGAATGTCAACGTGAAGAGATTCAAAAAAGCGCGGGTAAACGGCGGGAGTAACTATGACTCTCCGGGCGAGAGACTTCGCTTTCTACCACTCATCCTGGGAGCGAGGGGAATCAGATGCAACGACGAGACGGCGAACATCTTGCGCATACCACCATCTTTGCGCGCCAGTTGTGTGCATACCTGTTTAAAATGGGGAAGCACTACACAGGAACTTCATGGCTGCCGTCTGGAAGTGGAGGCCGGAGCAACACACATAGTCCCCGAAGACCCACCAACCGGCCGTGTCACTCAACCCAACACCGTAGCTCATCGGCGCCGATATATAATATTATTATGCTTTGTATAATAATCAAATAGTATAATTATCTCTTTTGTAATTCCACTGCGGGAAACTAGCCTAAGCAGAAATGTGGTACCAATGTAAATTCACCAATAAACCATTCGTTAGCCAAATGCCTCATCTAAGTGACGTGCATGAATGGATTAACGAGATTCTATGCAAGGGAAAAAGGCATTGTCATTTTAACGTTGCCTCCTCATTGCAGCCACAAGCTGCAACCATTAGATGTGGGGGTGTTTCACAGCTTTAAAACTTTCATAGGATGTGAACATGACAAGTGGCTGCTAAATAATCCGGAAAAGACCATCACGATTTATGAAATTGGCGAGTTTGTGAAGAATGCTTATTCTGCGTCATTTACTAAAGAAAATATTGAGAGCGGATTTCGTGCAGCGGAATTTTTCCATTTAACAGAGACGTATTTAAAGAAGTGGACTTTCTATCCAGTGCCGTTACAGACCGTTCCTACGAAAATTCTGCCAAAAATCAAGAAATTATGAATGGTCCGGATAGTGCAAATTTAGCAGCTAATGGGGAAAATAATAATCAACAAATCAGTGATCCCGGTACTGAAACTGCAAGCTCTTGTATGTCACAGCCCATTGTTCCTGTTCCTTCATCATCACAGCTGATGGTGACTCCCGAGTACGTTAGACCACTACCCAAAGCGGGTCCACGAAAAAAAAAACAATGTTGGCGAAAACCCGGAAGGAGTAGGATCCTAACGCATACGTCAGAGAAAGAGGAAATTGAAAATGCGCTTAGAGTAAAACAAGATAAACTTCAAGAGAAAGAAGAACAAAAGAAACTAAGAGAAATAAACAAGTTAAAGAAAGAGGCAGCGAAAAAGAACATTTTCTCCAATAGAAAAAAATCAAAATCTACAGACTTCGCAAATGGTTCATCTTCAGATGAAGGCGATATTGACATTGAATATCAGGAGAGTGATGATTCGCCGTATTATGAAACTGAAGAAGAATCGGAAGAAGAGCCTGACGTTAATAACAGGGATTTCAAACAGATGTCCTTGCGTTAAGGATTAAATTAATTTTTAAGTTGAAAGCTTAACAGCCATTAGGCATTTTCTATAAGAAATAATTTTTATTTTGAAGTAGATAAGCTGGTGTTAGGTAAGGGAGTAGTTTTGGTTGCTTTTCGTTATCCCAATATATTTTAGGTTTTTGCAATATTAAATTTATCCAAACAACGCGCAGTTTATTTAGTCATCTAATTCGGATCTACAAGAAGCATCGTAACAGCACTTGTTATGCATTAGTTATATTGAAGCTTTGTTTTTGTATCAATATATTGTTCCCAAGTTATCTGATTTCAATATAAATTCCGTCGTCCCAAACATACCTGGTGTAGGTATATTTCGGACAAAATGCAACAATTACAACAATAATTCATTAAAAAAATAATATCGTAACAGATAACTGATTCTTACCGTAGCGTAAATGATGATGAAAGAGGAATGTGAACTTCATAACATAATTACTTGTAAAATTACACACGATTTTAAGTACAAGTGTCCGAATGGTACCTACTCTCCCCTACCTATAATTGTGTAATTTCAATGTAGATAAATAAAAATCCTGGATATACTTGTTCTACCTCGTCCCTGAAGTGAGCAGGGCATGTATGAGCTCAAAAATTGTTCAGTGTTTTATTATTTTGAGCTTTTCAACAGTACCTATTTCAATTTTTGAGCTCTCACGGTTATTTTACAAATCAAATTTATAAATGACCTGCCAATTTCAAGTCAACTTGACAAATAGATCACCGCCTACAAATTAACGAAGTGCCACGAAGTCGGATGTTCGGTACGGTAGTTAGTTAGCTACAGAGTGATATTATTTGATTTGATAATAATGGCGGTAAGTATTTAACATGTCATTTTTATAATGGTTCAATTACCGTGGATAATTGTAAAATCGAATTACAGGGCATAACGGTAGATTTTGCTTATCTTTTTAAAAAAGTGCCGTCGGTTTTGCTAGAATGAACATTATAATGCCATGTAGGTACTTTCGATTTCTCAATTACAGTCAAGGTCATCTTTCGGCATCAACTATCATGGTGTCGATTTCCCAGTGATATGTGAACAAACGTGTTATATTCATGGGGTTCAATTTTCCTGATCAATCTAATTTAATATTTATACAGGGTGGCCCATTAGTGTGTGGGTGGAATATTGTGGGTTTATCCAAAATGTAAACATAAATTATATTTCTAATAAACAAAACGAAAAAAATAAAACAGAACAGAGAGAGCCACCACAAATGAATCAAAATGCAAAACTTCAAGACATAATGACTAATAGTGGCAGGTACGTACGTCTAACGTCTCAAAGGATTAAATAAACCTACAGTGTTCGCATTCCGCAAACCGCATTTTTCTTATGCTTATTTTGTGCGGTAGGCCCTGATTGTTATGCTCTCACCATACAGGAGTCAAATACCCTTTGCGTTAATATCAGAGTTGCTATTCCAAGCAAATAATTTAAAAAAACACTATTATTTCAGGAATTTTCTCTTTTTTAATTGTAGAGAATCATTATTGTTCTGGACTGATAGAGAGGGTCTGCAATCCATCCCCTTTGCTATTTATGGAGGTTTTATCAAACAATGAAAATCGAAGCGCCGACCAACAGTTTATAGATGTTGGACAGGAGGACCTTATTAGATCTCTGCTGTCCGACATACCATCTGTCATCACCTTCCATCAACATCCTTACAGATTACGCGGGGTAGTTAACTACAAAACTCCCATCATATCAAACGATGACGGAAATTTATATACTGCTATCCTCATGGTGTGATATAATCATTGTAAGACCCCTGCTTATTTAAATATTGATTACAAATAAAGCGTTAAGGCATTTATTGTTTATTATAGATCCTCACATCTTTTATAGTGTTGTGTGTCGCGTTCGTATGCATTTTTTTAAACCACGAACCGTTTAGAAACTTAGTATACCGGGTTCCT
This sequence comes from Photinus pyralis, assembly GCF_008802855.1. Lineage (NCBI taxonomy): Eukaryota > Metazoa > Arthropoda > Insecta > Coleoptera > Lampyridae > Photinus > Photinus pyralis. Next base: position 858,631 of record NW_022170249.1, read on the forward strand.
TATAGATCAAGAAAGAACGCTCAGTGAACAATTGATTTTCCTGGTTAAATACCTATGTCTCCATTACGCGTGGAATTTTTTTACTAAATGCTCCTTTTTTAAAAGTAAATGCGGTTAATACTATAATATTCATATCCTACAAGATTTGTTTATGACACCTTGATAATTTACTTGCGGTGTTTGCTCTTTAGCAAGAGACATTTAAAATGGATTTCTGAAATAACTACAAGAATTAAAAATTGGGATTGGTGGCATTAAAGCTCATAAATTTTTATCGAATTTTAATTTTTGAGCTCGTACTTGTCAAGTTGACGTGAAGTTAGCAGGTCACTTATAAATTTGATTTGTGAAATATCCATGAGAGCTCAAACATTGAAATAGGTACCGTTGAAAAGCTCAAAAAAAGCTCATAAATAATGATCGAATTATAATTTTTGAGCTCGTACTTGTCAAGTTGACGTGAAGTTAGCAGAGCATTTTTTCAAAATTGATTTGTGAACGAACTATTGGAATTCAAAAATTGCAAACGCTACCGTTGAAAAGCTCAAAATAATAAAACTCTGAACAATTTTTGAGCTCATACATGTCCTGCTCACTTCAGGGACGTGTGGTGAACATATTGGCTATACAACTAGCGATTGCAGAAGTCATGTTTGTATGTCAGGATTTGAAAATATATGGCTTGTTGATAACATGGTATACCCATATGACCCCATGATGGACAATGCAGATGACAAAGAAGAAAACAGTGCAATTGTATTTGGAGGTACGTTTTCGATTGCTTTATTATGGCCTGTACAGATCTGAACGAAAAGTGCATAATGATATAATTTGCACTTAATGGTTCGCTTCTTGTATTCGTCTGGATTTGACTCGGGGTTCTTCAAACAATTGAAATGTACCAAACGGTTACACTTGTCGCACTGATTCCAAGAATATTCGCTTCCTGTGCAGTGTGCATTTTGTATCACAGCAACGTATGTCAAAGTGTTTATTATGTGTTTTTTTCCTTTAAGGCGGCCCCACATTATATGGCAAACTCGACGCATCACCAACGTTCGTCTAGTTTGCCATGTATGTGAGGCCGCCTGTACATTGAAACCAAACAATTGTATTCGGGTGGGATTTCCTACGTGAACAATGTATGCAATAATTTTTCCTGGCGACTGATTTTTGCAGCAAAAAGTTCTGTAGGTAAATGCGATATTGATTTGCATTAAATGCACTGTCATAAACATACGAGCCCTCATTTAACCTTCATAATACCGAGCGGGGTACAAATGTACCCCACGCGCACCTTATGAGCTATAAGTCTGCAAATAATTTTTTCTGCTATTTCTCCGGCCTCCTATCTATTATCTATGATAATATATATGTACCTAAAAAAGTGCGCGTAGTTTCCTTCTATGAGTCCGTAATTATAATGAATTTTTGTTGCTGGGGTACAAATATACCCCGCTTGGTACTTAAAGCATGTGTTTTATTGCGCCGGCGTGAAATACCGCCCTAAGTACGTCGAATTACTGAAACGATGTGCAGTCAGTTCACTGCGTGTTTGTGCGTCTATTGTAAGAGAAATAACCGTTTTATTTTATAATAGTGTCAGATTTATAATAGTGTGAGATTTGATATTCCTGAAAATGAGTGAAAAACCTAAATTTCGTAATGAAAACAAACTTACCGATGACGAGTTGCTTCGAATATTAGAGACAGAGGAATTTGATTACTACTTTGAAAACGATTTAGCCTTGGAAGGTGCTGCAAGTGATATAGAAGAGACTGATGTTGTGGATGAAAATGATGAAGTCGATGACCTCTTGCTCATTGGTGATAATGAAGTGGATCTGGTAAGCGAATCTGTTTCTGAGGGCGGCGAGAATTTACGTTATATAGCGAAGGACGGTTCCGAATGGGCTAAAATACCGTACGTTACGAGAGTAAAAAGGGCAAAACATAACATACAAAAATTGCCATCGGGTCTAACACAATACAGTTCGAAATTTACATCTATAAAGGAGGCGTTTGATCTATTCTTCTCTGAAGATGTAATAAATATAATCTTGAGAGAAACTAACAGAAAAGCCGAATTTGTGTATTCCAAAAAAAACAAAGCGTTTGTTCCAATAGTAAAAGAAGAGATGGACGCTTTTCTTGGTCTTCTTATAAATTTTGGAGCTGTTCATGGTAACAAGGAACCAGTTTATGTTTTATGGAGTCAAGACCCAGTTTTGTGTCGTCCAATAGTATCAGCTTCGTTGTCTCGCAACAGATTTCAGCAAATAATGAGTTTTTTGAGATTTGATAATTTTGAAACTCGCGAAGAACGAAAAACTGTTGACAAATTGGCACCAATACGGGATATATTCGATATATTTGTATCGAATTGTAAAAAATCTTTCAATCCGAACGGTCATTTATGTGTTGACGAACAGCTAGTTCCATTCCGAGGAAAGGCTCCATTCAGGGTTTACATGAAGAGTAAACCCGACAAATATGGGATCAAAATTTGGGCTCTTGCGGACTGTGAAACTGCCTACACAGTAAATATGCAGGTTTACCTAGGTAACACTTTTCTTATAAAAATCTGTTGGTGTTTTTACATTTTGTTTTTTTTTAGGAAAAATTGGTAACAAACCAGAAAAGGGTCAAGGTCAGAGGGTGGTCTTGGATATGGTAAGCCATTTAGGACAGGGATATGGAATTACTACTGACAATTTCTTTACCAGTATTGAACTGGCAGATAAATTGTTACAGAGGAACCTAACACTATGTGGAACTTTACGGCGAAATAAGCCATATATACCTAGCGAGTTACTTCCCGCCAGGTACAAAAAAGATTTTTCAAGTATGTTTGCCTTCATGAAAGACAAAACACTGGTCTCGTACGTTCCAAAGAGAAACTCCGCTGTCGTTCTTTTGTCAACTGAACATCGAGACGACAAAATAAGTGGTGCTGATAATGATTATAAGCCTGATATAATACTACATTATAATAAAACCAAAGGAGCTGTAGACACGACTGACAAACTTGCTAAAGAATACACCACCCAAAGGAAGACCAACCGGTGGCCTATGGCAATTTTCTTCCATTTGCTGGATATTGCAGCTATCAATGCTTACAAACTGTGGATTCATGCTAACCCAGAGTGGAAAAAAGGTCGTTTAGATAAAAGAAGAATGTTTTTATTGGAACTAGGTCATCAATTAGTAAGAAATAATATTATTTGCCGCTATAATAAGGATCGTTCATTGCACGAAAAAATTAAGCAAAATATGGTAACCGTTTTACCTGAACTGAAAACAGATAAGGAAAATAGAGAGCAGGTTCCAAATCAGAAAAAAAGTGGCCGATGTCACATATGTCCGAGGAATGCTGATAAAAAGTCTAGAAAACATTGCGTCCAGTGTTCAAAATTCGTATGTGCCGAACATTCTAACATTACAACAATTTGTAATTCATGCAATAAATAAATTTATAGTTAAAAATTAATCAAACATGTACTTTTTTGTCTGCCCTTTATTTAAACAATAAATGTTTAGAGCTCCTGATACAAAAAAGGGGTGGGGTATATTTGTACCCCGCTTGGTATCTAATGAAAGTTTTTTACCATGGTATTACGAAGGTTAAAACAATATTTTCAATGTAAAGCATCAGGAATGCGCCGCAATTGTGGCCGTCCGTTTGTTTAGGGTGCTTTACATTAATTAATTCCCAAGAACTGGTATCTATCCCTAACGAAACCAGCATTCCCTTAAACACATTGAAATAATGATTCGCAGTAATTTCTCTAAAAGAATGTAAACTATTTAAAATGTGGAAATGTTTGCTCTTCCCATTGACAACTAATAAAAACCAATGACCGGCGTCCATCAGCATAGGGATAAAAACAATACGTCCGTTCTCTACTAGCCGAATTTGTTCAATTCAGGGACCTGTGTGTGATTTATAGCGTAAAAACTTGATTTATCTTTTATGATTAACTGGGCAAAAAGGTCAATAATAAAAGACGCTATCCATTGCGTTTCTTTCAAAGTGAAATAGTTGTAAAAGTCCAAGTCCCTGTAGTAAAACTGATCAGGCAAGTTATACTTGGCAATGTGCGCATGAATGTCGAGCTGGGAACAGCAACATCAAAATGTTGAAACAAAGAATTGTATTTAAAAACGCCATTTTCGTTAAAATCCATAGGAAGCGGTTTGGTGGTAATAATTTTACTTAAGCGATTCACACATGTGCGTCCGCCTAGATAAGTTGCTTTGCGTTTGGGAGTTCTGTTCCACGATTCTTCTGTTTGGTGCGCTAGTATGTCTTTTTGAATTCTCGCACTCTTATTTAACAAATTGAAATTTAATTCTTTTTCTTTATACAGTAAATATTGGGTCAATTGTTCAATAAATCTACTGTATTTCTTTGTTTCTCTAATATGTAATTCTTTACCACATTAAACCATCCATCAACTATAGAATTGGACAATACGTATTTTTCTGTTTTTTTACAAACACACCGGACCATAAAGGGAAATATGGCATGTATTTATCTACACAAATGCGTAGAAACTCGGGACAGTGCAAGGGATTCAATTACGAAGCAAGGTTTGCGTCATTCTGTTCGGGTTCGATAGACCGACGGATTGTCAAAAAATCTATATACAAAGGGCTTTTTGTGTACAAACTTTTTAAATTTATATTTTCGTCGAGTTCATAGAAGTCTGACGATGCTGCTGCATCAATATCTTCATTTGGCGCTTCCCTTGTACTACTAATAAGTCTGTTTAATACAAGTGTGACGGTACGCGAGGAGTATTTATTTGCCAAAACAGTGACGAAATCGACAAATAACAGTTCGCAATCCTGGTAACTCTTGGCCAACATTTCCCGCTATCAAAAAAGTCTTTAATCCTTTATTTTTCGCCGCAACTTTTTTCGCATCTCCCGTTACAATTTTAAGGAAATGTGCACAACAAATGTGGATTGTAAAAGGCGGAATGGCGATATTGTGAGCTAAATGTCTATGGGCATTGGGTATGGGTAATCCAAATATTGTAAGACCGTAATTTTGCAAAATTCGCCTACTGACGAATTAATAAGAGCCCTACTAAAATCTGTAACGACACTGTTGAATGGCTACCTGCAACGAAATGGTGAAGCCAATTTCCGATTGTTGTCGATGTATGCGAATTCGATATCATTTCACATACGGGCAACGTAATTTTTTTCCTTCCGCGGGGTAATGAATTCCACCGGCGTAGAAAACTCGCTTGCTGTTTTCGTGAAATTTTCTCACAACAGTTCCCGTGCAATCTAAATATAAAGGGACGTCCCCAACTAGTCTAAACATAAAAGGTAGGTCCACTGCAATTGTAAATAAACTACGATGTGGGACGTATTGTAGTGATGATGGATGTATGTAGAGACGCTTTTGGTTTTTAAACATTAGCGCCACTGCCTCGTAATCATCCTTCGCTAAATCCTTTTCGCAGTTCTGATTCTGATTTGAGTTTTCGAGCCGCTCCAGCAGTGGGAATGTGGTGAATTGTTTTTAAACCTACCAATTCGTCATCGGCCTGTAATGTCTTCTTTTGAACATTAAACCCAGTCATATTTTCAAGTTCCTTCTTGGCCATAGTACGATCGTATCCCCTTATTTGCTTTCGTTTAACCACATTATCATCTCCGTGATTAAAACCTCCCTTCGCGACTAAAACGCTCTGAATGAAACCGTCTTTGCTAATACTGTCGTAAGATAAGTGACAAGTAAATATGCGACATTGGGAATACACACAACAAATATAAACAACAGCCGTCTTACTGGTCACATTATTTCTTTTCGAAATAATGTGCAAATAGTCCAGGCCCCAGAGGATTTGACCTTGCAAATTTCTGAGACAAGGAACCGTGATGCAGGGCTTATTTTTTTTGGGTCGCTGAATCCGAATTTGACATTTGCACAAAAATTCGGATGACGCGGGAGCCGCCATCTTGGAAAACTGGCGGAAAATCGGCGGTTTTTTCACAAAACGCGAAATAACTCATTTGGTATCGGTGTTTTGGCGAAGACACATCAGTAATAAATTAAAGTACATAAAATTTCCTTTGAGATGAGACCTTGTTGATGAAAATCGGATAAAAACTAACGCCACTACAGTGCGACGAAATTCGGCCCAAAAATTCCGTTTCTCAATTTTCAAAATTTCGAGCGCAAAAAACGGAACTGACGTGATTCACGAGCAGTAAGCTCCGAATCTGAGGAGCTTTTGAAGAACATCCAATTGAATCCCTAATTTTGGTAATCATCGACGCAAGATTGCTTCTTTTAGTGTGGTTTTTTGATTTTTTATATCCTTATTGGCTGTTTCGTCAGAAACTCGCATTCGTTATTCAAATGCATAATTGGCTAGCATTTAATGAAAGAGAACCAACTTTTTTGCTACATTTCAAAACCATGTGTTCATCGAACAGTTCAACCAGGATACGTGGTTTTGGAATATAGCCAAAAATTTTTTTGTTTTTCGCGCATTGCCGTCAAATTTTGCTGTTGATAGAACATAACGTCCTGCCGTCCAGCTTTTGGAATACTTATGGCCGTTTGCACCGAAAAATTTAAGCTGAACTTAGCTTAAGGGTAGCTTCAAAATCCATGACAACCATTGTCATGGATTTTAAGCAACAAATGATTGCCATTATTGGTTATTCCATATCTGTAAAAAAAACGTGGGGGCTAGGAGTCAAGTTGGCCCCCGAGATTTGAGTGCGGGAACTACCGTGCGCCGTACAACTATTTTCGAAAATTTTAACGGCACAATCCATTGTGCATCCAGCACAATTGATTGCCATTATTGCTTATTCCATATCTGTAAAAAACGTGGGGACTAGGAGTTAAGTTGGCCCCCGAGATTTCAGTGCAGGAACTACCGTGTACTGTAAGACTATTTTTGAATATTTGACCGGCACAATCCAATATGCATCGAGCACAACTCGTTAAAGTAGTAATGGAATTTGTACGTTAAAAAAACCGGGGGGCTGGGAGTCAAATTGGCCCCCGGGTTTCAATTTAAAAAAAATTGATTTTAGCACAACACTAGCACTATTTAATAATTTTCATTACAGATTATTTTTTTAATTGCGGGGGCTAACTTGACGGAGCTTAATAATTTTACTTAGCGTTTCACACATGTGAGTCCGCCTAGATAAGTTGCTTTGCGTTTGGGAGTTCTGTTCCACGATTCTTCTGTGGAACTTAATTTTTGCGCTAGTATCCCATGTAGAACAAAACGTTTTTGGAACTTTGGGAAGTCCCCAACATGGCATATATTTGTTATTTGTAGAACGTTAAATGTAGACGTACTGGAAAGTGTCCTTGGAACAGACTTACAAAACAAACTCAAAGGGTTGTTACATTGACCAGCACATTTACATACAGTTGAAACATGCGTAAAATTGTTAAGCTGTATACCTGTTTTGCCCTTCCGTGTTTTTCATTTTAACTCGCGTAAACATAATTCAGTATTCAGTTTTCAGTTTTGCAAGTGATACGTGTAAGGTGTTTTGCTGTAGAGATTATTATTTTAGACATTTATCGCAAATATGTCTGGAGAAAAGGTAAGTGATTTTTTTAAATATTTATACGTTCAATGGATTATATTGTTGTGTTACATGTATATAGCAACAGAAACCGAAAATTTGAATCTATCTTTCTATGAAATGCATATATGGTGTATTTTCCAGCTCACTTTAATTGATCCCTTATTTATTATTCAAATTACCTTAGTCTATAATGCACTTGCATATTGGATTTTGTTTAGTATTTTGAATCTTGAAACAGTAGATCGCAGGTAAAAATATCAGGTAACAAAGCAATAACGGTCACATGCAAACCAGTTGTTGAAGGCGGAATTTTCAAGAATCCATTTGAGGTCCACATTTAATAACCCTTTTGCAATTGTTAAGATATCTTATTTAGCTAAATGCAATTTTTTTATTTAGAATTTATCCTATAAACTACCGTTGATCTCTTTTAATTCATTTATTCATACCGCACTTTAGTTGTGGCGTAAAAAAAATAAAACATTAGCATGCAGAAAAGTGGAAGATCACAAAAGAACGCAGGTAGATTTTCCAACCGCCAATATAATAATGAACGTATTACGTAGGTAATTATTTCAGTTTGGGGTATTTCTGAGTAACTTTAAGTTTTAATTCAGTTGTGTAATTTTTTTAATCATGAATTAACAATTGTAGACTAAAAAATTTATGGTTTATCAACCATTATCGAGTAATGCGATTTATAACAATGTTCCTGATGAAATTAAAGTGGACATAAACATAGATGGGCTGCCAATATCTGAAACATGTTCCTTTTGGCCAATTTTGGGTAAAATTC
>NW_022170249.1:867110-868143 GCF_008802855.1 Photinus pyralis
CGAGCTCCCCCTAATGGCGTTTGCGGTTTAAATGGCATTGTAACGCGGTTTTTGAAAACAGCCCCCCCCCTCACCCCCCCATCTATATTCATCAACTAAACATGTTTCGCGTCTCCGACATGCAAGAATTTAATTTGAAATTTCCATGCGAAAATGTAACTCACCTCACCGGATTGCATAACTAAAACTAAAAGTTCCCAGAGACACGCAACTGAATGCACCATTAATGCGAGCGACAACTGAAAAAGGGCTTACATGCACTGATTAGTCGTCGCTCTCACACATTTTACGCTAATTGTCCCGTTTCTCAGCCCGTAATTTTCCAAAATTTCAACCTGCTGTATATTTCCATATTATAAAAGACGCAACGTTTATTAAGTCCCATATTTTGAGAATTTCAAACGAACTGAATCTTACATCATTAATGCGCGACGCTTCAAAACCGACCAGTGACGTGATCATGGTCTCGCACCCTGTCGGATGACCGAAACGTATTCTCCAAAGAGAAGGCAATAAAAGCAAAGTAAAAAAGTGATCTCAAGACTTCGGGGGGTATCGGTATCCATACCCCCCAGTTCTATATTCTCCCCCAAGTGCTTTTGAAACTTTGACCGCAATTTTTAGAAATCATCGAAGGTGAGTCCTTAGGCCTAAACGTTGTGTGTGGGAAAACGATGCACCGGGGGGTCTGGAATACCCCCCAGCAACACATACAACCCCATTACAGGAAAATTTTTAGCCCTACTATAAGGTTTTCGTGTGATGGGGCGGTATGTATGGCTGGGAGGTATGGTATTCCATACCCCCCCGGTTCTAAATTCTCCCCCAAGTGCTTTTGGAACTTTTACCGCAATTTTTAGAGACCATCGAAGGTGAATCCTTAGGCCTAAACGTTATGTGTGGGAGAACGATGCACCGGGGGGTCTGGGGGGTATGGAAAACCCACCAGTAACACCTACAACTACATTACAGGAAAAATCTTAGACCTACTATAAGGTTTTCGTGTAGTGGGGCGGTATGTATGGCTGGGGGG